>NC_053429.1:84228886-84405677 GCF_007990345.1 Gossypium hirsutum
AAACATATAACTTAGCAAGCTTATCAAGCGACTAATCTGTACAGACCAGAACAACATTAGCCGATTTAGTCAACCTATCTAAAACAACCCAGATTGCATCTTTCTTGCTCGGTGTCAACGGTAAACCAGATACAAAATCCATCGTGACTCTGTCCCATTTCCACTCAGGTATCATGATCGGCTGAAGCAATCCAGAAGGTACCTGATGTTCAGCTTTTATTTGCTGACGGACTAAACATTTCGAAACAAAGACAGAAATGTCTCGTTTCATACCATGCCACCAGTAATGCTCTTTCAGATCATTATACATCTTCATACTACTCAGGTGAATAGATAACCGACTACTGTGAGCTTCATTCAAAATCATCTGAATCAACTCTGAATTTCTCGGGACACATATTCGGTTCCTGAACTTCAAACAACCCTCAGCATCAACTCTGAACTCTGAATCAACATCTGAGTCACATTGAGTTCGTTTTGCTATCAAATTATCATCAACTTTCTGAGCATCACAAATTTGTTGAACAAATAATGGTCCTGCTTTTAATTCAGCCATTATCGAACCATCATCAGACATAGCCATATGTGCATTCATTGCATTCAAAGTAAATAGTGATTTTTGGCTTAGAGCATCAGCAACAACATTAGCCTTTCCCAGATGGTAGTTAATCACAAGCTCGTAGTCTTTTAGCAACTCTAACCATCGACGTTGTCTCAAATTTAGATCTTTCTGAGTCATCAGGTATTTCAAGCTTTTGTGATCAGAATAAACATGACATTTCTCACCTAATAGATAGTGATGCTAAATTTTCAATGCAAACACAATAGCTTCCAATTCTAGGCCGTGTGTCAGATAGTTCTTTTCATGTGGCTTTAACTGTCTCGAGGCGTAAGCTATAACTTTGCCTTCCTGCATCAAAACATAGCCCAAGCCATTTAAAGATGCATCACTATAAATAACAAATTCTTGACCCGATTCTAGCTGAACTAGCACTGGATCTTCGGTCAAAAGGGCTTTCAATTGATCTAAACTTTTCTGACCACTCGACCTTTACATCTTTCTGCAATAGCTTCGTCATCAAGGTTGCAATCATAGAGAAACCCTTCACGAACCTTCTATAGTAACCCGCAAGTCTCAGAAAACTTCAGACCTCAAAAACATTTCTCAGAGGTTTCCAATCAAGTATAGCTGAAATCTTACTCGGATCAACCTGAATTTCGAATGCTGAAGATAAATTTCAACAATGGCATAACTCAGAATATTCATCAAAATAAAAAATTCAAACATGGTTCTTGAAGATAACTTAGCAACGATCTCAAAAACATAGAAATTATCAAAAACTGAGCTAAATAAATACCTTAATCAAGCTTGTTATAGCTGAACCCTAGCTTCTTTTCCTTTTTTCTTTCTTATTTTGTTATTCGGTCAAGAAATAAAAGATGAAAATGGCTTTATTTTTTTATGTTTTAAGATATTATATAACTTAACATTTAATTTACATATATAACCTTAATTAAAAAATTGTATTATCACTTATATTATGTCCATTGCCGTCCAAATATAAAAATCAATGGCATAATTGCATCACAAACACTTCCTTTTATAAAGACACATTCATTTTGGTCCTTTTTATAATTAACCATCAAATTTTCATTTTACGTGATTAAGTCCTTTTATTTAATCGGGCACCTAAACGACAAAATTAAATCAAGAAAATTTCACACACACAAATTCAAACATAATTAACACAGAAAATAATTTTAAAATATTTTTCTGACTCGGATTCGTGGTCCCAAAACCACCGTTCCGATTAGGGTCTAAATTTGGCTGTTACAGAATTAATTTGAGACCTAGTTTAAATTGAACTAAAGTTTTGTAGATTATACTTTGATGTGTTTAGGTAGTTGAATGACCAGTTTAGTTGGATTGTTTCAGTGTAAAAGCAACGTTTACTACTCAATAAGTTGATTAGTGATAGTGGTTATGTTTGGTAGATGATTAGGCAAGCCTATTCTTGGGTTAAAGGGCTATAATGGGATTTTTTTTACCCTTCCACCATTGTCTATGCTATATAAGGGTGCCTATAATCGGCAAGTTTCACCTTTGTTTTTTTTTTCTCTGAGTCCTTCTTTAAGCCTCTAGAAAATTTTAAGTTATCTTCGCTAGAGAAGCCGAGGAATGTATTCATAGCTAGTAAACGTCAGTAATACATACCAGCTTTGGTAATTTTTTGACTGCCCATAAGTTATTGTCAAAAGGATTTACATTTTTAAATCAATGCATGCATGATTAAATTCTAGTAGAAAATGGTCTGATGATTATAATTGTCTTTTATTTAGCTAAAGAAGTTATTTTAGTCCCGGCAATTGAGGGAAAGGACAAATAGAATAGAATTTGTTCTAAAGTTTTCTAGTAATTTCCTTCATAATTCCTTTGAATTATGAAAATTCTATGATATATGGGTTCTGTAAAGTAAGTTGTCTCTTCTCAAGATGGGTCAATGTGTTGTGAATTTACGTGTGCGTAAAAAATTAGTGTTGCACATGTGAACATAGCCATGGATGGGGTGAAAATACCTATGCAACACCCCTAACCCGTATCCGTTGTCGGAATAGGGTTACGAAGCATTACCAGACTAATCTCATAAACAATTGTAAATTCAAATTACAATTCTCATATCAATTAAAAAACATACAAGTACAATTATATAGTCCCTAACACAAGTACCACGAATTCCCTTGACTCTAAAATGCCAACAAATACTCGGATATCATCATTAAGACCATTCACAAACCTCTTACACATGGTGGCTTCTAAGGACACGCACTTTCGAGCATACTTGCTAAGTCTCACGAACTAACGTTTATATTCTGTCACTGTCTTACTGCCTTGCTTTAACTCTAAAAATTTATTCCTTTTCTGGTCTATGAATCTCTGGCTAATTTACTTCGTTCAGAACTCTTCCTGGAAGAATTCCCAAGTTACTCTCTCTCTCGGTACAATAGACATGAGAGTATTCCACCATTGGTAGGCCGAGTCTCGTAGGAGTGACACCACACACTTCATGCACTCTTCAGGCGTGCACGACAGTTCATCAAATACTCTGATGATAATCTCCAACCAAAACTCTGCTCTCTCTGGGTCGTCATCTATTTTGGCCCAAAATTCCTCGGCCCCTTACTTCCGAATCTTGTCTACCGAAGGCTTCTCCCTCCTAAACAAGTCCACTCCCTGCAGAGCTGCAGGGGCATACTGAGGAATCGAAGGAGGTGGGGGAGGTGGAGTGTTAAGATTCGCACGAACAAACTCCGTGTACCAAGCATCCATCATTCAGAGATAGGCTTCTCTAGCCCCTCCGCCTTGGCCCTTAGTCAGGGGCTTACTCTCGATTGGCGCGATCCTTTCAGCAAGAGCCGGTGCATTACTCTCCACGTCGTTCGCTGTAGCTCTATCAGGATCTATTTACTATATAAAGATACAATTTATAATCGTCAAGAGTCGTCACACTATCAATATATAGTTATGGTATGTATAGCTAGACTCGTACTCATGCTAGGTTAGTCCTAGAACTAACTAAATCATAGCTCTGATACCACTAAATATAACACCCCATACCTATTTCCTACGTCAGGAAAGAATACGAGGCATTACCTAACTTAAACTCATGCTTACGACCAATTTTGAGTCTCCAAGACTTGGAAAAATTTTAAACTTTCTCAAGCTTATCAAGACATCCTTAATATGGGCCTACAAGACCCAAAGAACACATCGAAAATCATTCAGAACCAACTCGGGTTCTTTAGTCAACTTTAGAAAAATGACACTTGACACAGGGGCACACGCCCGTGTAGGGAGGGCAATATGCTTGTGTGACCAAATCGACTTGGTCGTGTTATTGGATCGTATGTCTCATATGGCCTAAAAAATATAGGGACACGCCTGTGTCCCTCACCCGTGTGGAATTAATTCTAAATTCACACCTACAAAGGTTTTTACACGGCCTGGCACACGCCCGTGTCCTTCACACGGCCATGACATGCCCGTGTCCTAGCCTGTGTGCAAAAACCTGGACATTCTGTTTCTGATGTTAGTAATTCTTAAGGGTTACACGGCCAAGGCACACGCCCATGTGCAAGGCCGTGCCCTTCACACAACTGAAACACACGGCTGTGTCTCTGCTCGTGTCTTTACTATCATGCATACTGACTTGCAAATTTTACGTGCAGGGAACACACGGCCGGACAACACGCCCTTGGGGCTGCCCGTGTGTCACTAACACCCTAGACACATGCCTGTGTGCCTACCCGTAGGGACAAACTAAGGCTATTTACCAAGCCTCTTTGACACCCTTACTTATATAACCTGCATACGATCACTGTATACCAATACAAAGGCACATTATATGGTCAAATCAACCATAATAAACAACATTTCAATTGTGCAAATTTACTCATCCATAAAAAGTAACAGCTACAATACAATATCAAAATGAATATTGATCATTACTCATGGCCTTTTACAAAATGAAAAGATTTAACCCAAGCCAAAACATTTGGTTAATTTCTTAAAGACACAAAATAATAAAGTCTAAGCCATATACATGCCATTCTAAAAAATAAGAAGTCTAACAATACCCAGTTCTTCGTATGATAGTGTGATCGTAGCCTCCGACGTTCGTTGAATCCTCAAGCTATTTAAGCGTCACTATAAGAAAATGGGAAAAGAGAGGGAGTAAGCATAGAGCTTAGTAAGTTGCACATAAATAAATATACGACAAAAATTTTACCATTCATCAACATGCTCATCACAAAAAAATGGGCATAAGCACAACTTACTCATCACTATCAATATAAATCTCATAGCATATATCGAGCTCATATCTCATGCATGTCAAATAAGTACCTGTACCACTCACAACACGGTTATACCTTACTCGTTAGCTTAAACTGCATCTCTCATTGTTGAACAGTTCAGAACTTTACTGGATATTTGATAAGCCTCAAACATGGGGTAGGGTGTTGATGCCATATCCCAGACATGGTCTTACACTGACTATCATCTCATAGCCTATGCATGTCCCAGACATGTCTTACACTGACTTACGTCTCGAGGCCGATGCATGTCCTAGAAATGTCTTACAATAACACTCATCTCGATGCCAATGCTGTATCCTGGACATGGTCTTACACAAGCTTTAATAATGTGGCTGATGCATGTCCCAGACATGTCTTACACTAGCCCACTATAACCCATATGTCATGGCATGGATATCCGATTTGACTCTACTATCTCTATCTTTATCATACTGTCTCAATTCCACAATCAAGCAATTCATGCTATATTAATTCAAATCCAAATCAACACACACATTAGCAATGTAGTTGTATTATTTACATACAACTTACCTCGGATTACAAAATGTGGCGACTAGTAGATTTAGTCGATTTGCTTGGCTTTCCCCCGATCTAGATTCAGATTTGGTTTTTCTTGTTCTATAATAGCAAAATGTATTTATTTAGTCACTAAATAAAATTTGGCAATCGAAAATTCATATCTTCGGTAAAATGACCATTTTGCCCCTAGACCCAAAAATTAATTTTTATCGAATTTCATCATATCTTAAGCCTAGAAGAAATCCTTTTTCTCCTATAGTAACCCCAAATTCTCATTATTTCACACATATATCATCTATTTTACAACTTATGCAAAATAGTCCTTTTAGGTGTTTTCATGCTAACACCTTCTACAAAAGTTGTTTATAACACACCCATGACTCATTTTCTTTCATAAAAACTCAGCAAACATTACAAATCCTTTTATCGAAAAACCCTAAAATCTTAATAGCTTTGCAAAATAGTACCCTCATTTGAAAGCTCATGCTTCAAGGGTCTCAAAAGTACAATAATATTCAAGAAAAGCCATTAAAATCACTTACTCATAAAAGAAATGAGTTGCTGAAATTTTTGAAGCTCAAAAACCGTAAAAATGGCTAAAAATAGGAGAAAATGAAGAAAGAATGAAAGAAAAAGATGATAGCTAGGCTTAGGGCATTATTATATCATAAATTATGTCATCAGATTACCTAATGTTGACTTTTAAACATTTTAATCTCCCATGGCCGGCCAACTAAGATTTAAGGGTCTTTTTTCCCGTTAAAGAACCCTAAATTCAGGTTCGTAACAATTAACACCCTTAGCTATCAATTTAAGACTTTTGCACTTTATGCGATTTAGCCCTTTTTCGAAACTAAGCAAGCAAACGCTAAAATTATTTCACCAAATTTTCCATGCACTAATATAAGCTTATTTTAAGTCTAAAATATTAATAAAATATTTTTTCTGAATTTGGATTGGTGGTTCCAAAACCACTATTCTGATTAGGCCTAAAATCGGGCAATTATAGTAAAACCCTAAACCTTTAACAATTTTGCAAATTAGTCCCTAGGCTATCTAGATTAAGGTACTATGACTAAAAAAACATAGAAATCATTAAAAACAGAAAAAAAATCACTCACTAATTCAACACAAAAGCTTGGCCAAATATGAAGGAGGAAAATTGGCTTCTTGCTCTAGGATTTTCGGTTGGAGAAAGATGGAAGAGATGAAAATTTGATTTTGTTTTTTTATTTTAACTTTAATTACAAATTACCAAATTTAACCATAAAAATTATCATAAATTTCAAAATTTCCAACACATTATCATCCACTAACACATTAATGGGCTATTTACCACATGAGGACCTGCACTTTAAATTTTTATAGCTATTAGACACCTTTAGCTATTAGAATACAACTCTTTCGCCTTATGCGATTTAGTCTTTTTTATCGAATTGAGTATGCCAACGATTAAATTTCTTAACGAAATTTTTATGCAATCATGCTATAATGCTGTAGACTTCAAAATATTAATAAAATAAATATTTCGGCCACAGATTTGTGGTCTTAAAGTCGTTATTCTGATTTGACTAAAAATGGGTTGTTACAACTCTCTCCCTTTAGAATTTTTGTCCCTGAAAATATTACCAGAAAATAGGTTAGGATACTATTTTCTCATAGCTTCCTCGGGTTCCCACGTAGCCTCTTCAGCACCATGACATTGCCAAAGAACTTTCACTAGAGCTATGCTTTTGTTTCTTAATTCTTCTTTAATCTCTTAAGCTAGAATTATGAATAGTTCCTCACTATAGGATATGTCAGGTTGAATTTCAACTTCTATTGGAGAAATTACATGTGACGATCCTGACCTATATGGGCATAAAACACATTATGGATCTTTTCTATTTTTGACGATAAAGCCAATCTGTGACAGCCCTAATGTGACCCTAGTCGGGAAGTGGTTTCGGGACTACAAAACTGAGTCATAAAAATAATTAACTGTCATATTTAATGCTTATTATATGTATATATGCATGTGTGAAAATTTCATATTTGAATTTTGTTAATTGTAGGTGAATTTTAGTAAATAGGACCTATGTGAGAAAATTTAGAAATGTGCTAGGCAAATGTAAAGTGGCCTATTAATGCATGCTATAGAAATATGGGTCTGCATGTCAAATTGCCCAAAATTTGAGCTAGTGGCCGGCCATGCTATGGGTCATAGCATATTTTAAGCATGGTGTGTTAATGTTTCATGTTGGATAGAATAAAATAAAAGAGTTAGTAATAAAATAAGGGGATGAAGGGTGATGAAAACAAAGAAAAGAAAAAAAATGTTCATCCTTTAACATCTTTGGCCGAAAATTTTAAGGAGAAAGGAAGAAGAAAGGTTGAAGAGGTTCGACCATGCATGTAACTAGGCTAAGGTATGTTTGATGTTGCTCCATGAGATTCATGTATATTTTTAGTTGTTAGCTTGAGTTCTACCTAGCCCATGGTTTAAATCTTTGCTATGTGAGGGAGATGATACTCGGTAATGGGTGTTGTCTTCTTGGTTGGTGTTTGATGTTGTGTTGATGAGGTATGAAGATGATAGAGTGTGTGTGAGAATTTGAAAAAGGTAGGTCTTAGAAACTTCATGAAGCATTCGGCCATGGTAGGAAGTAGAAGAGAAATATAGTTGTTGTTCATGTTAGATGAAGTAGAGAAGTTGTGTGCTAAGGCCGAATGTGACTTTGAATACTATTGAGTAATGTATGTGTCTTGAATTGATGGAATGGAGAGGATGCTTTGATTTTTGTTATGAATAATTATATGTTAAATTAAGGGTTGCTAAGTTAGCTATTAAGGTGAAGTGCAAATGTTAGTATTTGATTACTAGTGTATATATGTGTTTTAGCCGAACTTTGAACTTGAAACAAAATGGTAATTAGTCAATACAAGTGACCATATTTGTAGAATGTATTAAGTGTACAATCGGCCTCACCATAGACATCCATATTCGGCCACATGAATGAATACATAGATTGATGTTGTACGTTCGGCTATAGGTAAGCATATTGGTGGCTTTATCTTGACTTAGAAAATCGGCTAAAGGAGAATATTGGCTAGTAGGTTGAATTTGATTCATGATTTCATACATATATGACTCTAATGCCTAATATACATGGGCTAAGTACCTTGAATTTCTCCTTGATGTTCAAAATGATTAAATCAATTTATTTGTTAAATCAAGCTCAAGAGCAAAGGGGAACTAAATCCGACTAAGGAAAGGAAAAGGTGATCGAATAGACGTTGAAATCGTTCGACAACAATCGAGGTAAGTTTTCGAGTAGTGAAACTTAGTTTACGATTTGATTAAGTCATAACGTATAATCATAACAAATATACGGTGATATAATGATTCTACTTGAATTATATGTTGAGTTAATTAGTCTATACGTATGATGGGTAGCCGTATGTGCATAGAGATCATATCATAAAGCAAACCAAATCATGCTGTTTGTATGTGGCTATTGAGCCGAAAATGGGAATGCTTAATAATTGACTTGTGTGTGAATTCTAGTTATGAAAATGAAATAAAGATGTGTCATGATTTACTGATATGTGCATGAATATTGGGATGATAACCAGGCTAAGTCCCGAAGGCATTTGTGCTAGTGACTAATTTCGGGCTAAGTCCCGAAGGCATTTGTGCTAGTGACTAATTCCGGGCTAAGTCCCGAAGGCATTTGTGCGAGTTACTATATCCGGGTTAAGTCCCGAAGGCATTTGTGCGAACTACTATATCCGGGCTAAGTCCCGAAGGCATTTGAGCGAGTGGCTATATCCGGTTGAAGCCCGAAGGTACTTCGTTTGGGAATGAGCGATCTTGCTGTAATAATTTCAATTAATATGCTCGTAAAATCCCAATGATGAGGTATGTTTCGTATATGTATTGGATTATTTGATTCCTTTTAAATAGTATTCGCTCAGTCGATTAATGAACTTCTGGCTTTTGGTTAAGTTGATCTCTTGTATGAGTATAAGGGTTGGTAATGTGAAGTAGGTGTGATTTTGAGAATGTGTGTATATGAAATTATCCGTTTAGTCATATGAATGCTATACTTCAATTGTGCCTAATTTCATTACTCAAAACTTACTAAGCATTAAATGCTTATTCCGTTTCTTTGATTCTCTGTTTTATAGATTTTGGTCCATCAGCTATCGGACTCGGGATTGTCGAAGTCGAAGTCGTCCACACTATCAAAGCCCTTTTGGCACACTTTTGGTTGAACTCTGAAAATGGCATGTATAGGACTACCCTTGTGTTATTAGTCAAGTACTTTGGTGTTGTATATATTTGGATAGCCATGCGAAAATGGCTTATATATTTTGAGCATAGTGTTATAATCATTTTGTATGTATATGGCTATTGAGAGGTGTGGATATGTTTGGCAATTATTGGCCATTGGAATGGTTAATCATGATCATATTTTGTACTATATATATGCTGAAGGGCTAGTTGAATCATGGAAACTATGTAATAGGTAAAGTCTACCTTAAAGGCAGATGCTGACAGCAGCAGTGATGTGAATTTGAAAAATCAGTAAAAATAGTAGGAATGAAATTAAATAGTAAATAAATTATGTAATCGAACAATCGAACCTTGATGAATCTAATTTCATATGGAAGAAACGAAACGATCATATGAGTCGTATTTTAAGAGATATTTAAGTTTTCGTGGAACAGGGCCAGAGCGATTTTTGGATCCCCTGATCTGACTTTGGAAATTCACTATAAATTAACCAGAGATAATTAGAAGTCATTACATATATTTATAGATTCCTTTTTGAGTCTAGTTTCGTTATAAACAAACGGAATAAGTATTGAAGCCCTGTACAGGAAGATATCTAAGTCGTAATGCATGAAGGTCAGAGTAGTCGAACCCTATAACAGGGGAGAATTTAACTAATAAACTGTACTAATTGGCCCAACCAAAAATTCTAGAAAAAAATTGTAGATGGACATATGAGTCTAGTTTCAGGAAAAATTTACGGAACTGCTTTTCGAGTTTTGGAACTCAAGATATGATTTTTAAGGTGACAGTGACGCAGTTAGCCAACTTGTCTGGAAATTCTAAATGAACTGTGTTTTACAATAAAATAAGTCCGTAAATTCCTCGTGTTCGACTCCGGCAACGGTCTCGGGTACGGGGTGTTACACAATCGATAAGCTACTAACCCAATTCTTTCGATAATCTCGTATGGTCAGATAAATTGCGGACTCAATTTTCCTTTGCGACCAAAACGAAGAATCTTCTTCCATGGTGATACTTTTAAAAACACTCTAATGCCTATTTGAAATTCAATGTCTTTACATTTCAAATCTGCATACGATTTCTGTCGATCTGAAGCTACTTTCAAACTATTGCGAATTACTTTCACTTTCTTTTCGGTCTTTCTGATCAAATCAACTCTGTGAATCTTTTTCTCACTAAATTAGATCCAGTACAATGGAGTTTGGCATTTACGACCATATAAAGCTTCATATGGTGCCATCTTTATGCTCGATTGAAAATTGTTATTATACGTGACTTCAACCAACGGTAAATATTTTTCCCAGTTGCCTTCAAACTCTAAAACACAACAATGAAGCATATCTTCTAGAATTTGAATAACTCTCTCAGATTGACCATCTATTTGAGGATGAAATACAGTACTCAAGTGCAACCGCGTACCCAAAGCTTCTTGCAATTTCTTCCAAAATTGCAACGTAAACCTCAGATCTCTATCCGAAATAATTGAAATTGGCACCCCGTACAATCTAACAATCTCAGGGATGTACAATTCAACTAATTTATCTAGTGAAAAGTTTGAACGTACCGAAATTAAATGTGCAGATTTCGTCAATTGGTCAATTATAACCTAAATAACATCTTTCCTTTTCGGAAATAGGGGTAACCCCGATACGAAATCGATCGTAACTCTATCCTATTTACACTCTGGTATCATCACTGGTTGTAGTAGTCCTGAAGGCACTTGATGTTTGGCTTTAACCTGTTGACAAACCAAGCATCTTAACATAAATTCAGAAATATCTCATTTCATCCCTGACCACCGATACAACTATTTCAAATTATTATACATTTTAATACTCCCCAGATGAATCAATAAACAACCACTGTGTGTTTCATGTAGAATTTTCTAAATAAGCTCAGAATTTCTTAGTACACAAATTCTACCTTAGAGCAATAAACAATCATCAGGTCCAATTTGATACTCTAAATCAGTAGTCAACTCGCACTATCCTCTTTTAACTTGCAATTCATTGTCACATTTTTTAGCTTCACAAATTTGCTGAAGAAATACCGATTTAGCTTTTAATTCAGCCAAAATCAAACCATCACCAGATAATGTCAATCATGCGTTCACTGCTTTCAAAACGAACAAGGATGTTCTGCTTAGAGCTTCCGCGACTACATTTACTTTCCCATGATGATAACCAATCACTAATTTATATTCTTTCAACAACTCGAGTCATCTTTGTTATCGTAAATTCAAATCTTTTTGAGACATTAGATACTTCAAGCTCTTGTGGTCGGTAAATATGTGACTAATGATGTCGCTAATTTTTCAATGTCAATACAATAGTGGCCAACTCTAAGTCGTGTGTCGGATAATTCTTTTCATGCGGTTTTAATTGTCTAGAAGCATAAGCTATCACTTTGACTTCTTGCATCAAAACACATCCCAAACCATTCAATGACGCATCACTGAAAATCACAAACTCTTTACCCGGCTTAGGCTGGATCAAAACTGGTGCTTCTACTAATAGTGCTTTGAATTGTTGAAAACTCTGTTGGCATTTCTCAGACCACTCAAACTTCACATCTTTCTGTAACGATCGAGTTATCAGTGTGCCAATCATCGAGAACCCTTTTACAAAATGTCTATAGTAGCCAGCTAATCAGCTAATCCCAGGAAACTTCTGACTTTGGATATGATTCTTGGCGGTTTCCAGTCAACAACTGCTGAAATCTTACTCCGATCAACTCTGATGCCTTCCACTGAAACAATGTGTCCTAAAAATCCAACTTCTCAGAGCCAAAACTCGCATTTACTAAATTTGGCAAACAATTGCTTATCTCTCAATGTTTGTAACACAATGCTTAAATGTTTAACATGCTCAAATTCATCTCGGAAATAGATCAGAATGTCATCAATGAATACAACAACAAATCTGTCAAAATACGGTCTAAAGATTCAATTCATCGAATCCATAAATACTGCAGGTCTGTTAGTTAATCCGAATGGCATAACAAGAAATTCATACTGGTTGTACTGGTTTTGAATGCAGTTTTCGGCACATCTAAATCCCTAACCTGCAACTAATAATAGCTAGATCACAAATCAATCTTTGAAAATACTATTGCTCCTTTCAACTAATCAAACAAATCATCAATTCTAGGCAATGGATACTTATTCTTAATCGTAGCCTTATTAAGCTAACAATAATCAATACACATTCTCATCGATCCATCTTTCTTCTTTATGAATAGAACTGTTGCACATTAGGGCAAAAAACTAGGTTGCACAAAACCTCTATCTGTTAACTCTGGCAAGTGAGCTTTCAATTCTTTTAATTCTATAGGAGTCATTCTGTACGGAGCTATGAATATCGGTGATGTTCTCGGTACTAATTTAATAGGAAACCCAGGTAACTCTTCTGGAACCACATCTGGATATTCATAAACCACTGGCACTGATTCAATCTTCGATTCAGACACTTTTGTATCCAATACATATGCAAGGTAAGCATCACGACCTTTCCTCACATATTTCTGAGTTAACATCATCAATATCACAATAGGCAACCCTCTCGAATCATCGGGTTCAATTCAAATAATTTCACTATCCTGACATTTCAACTCAACAGTCCTTCTTCTACAATTCACAACAAGATCATGCAGAGTCAACCAATCCATACCCAAGATCACATAAAATTCATCAAATGGTAAAAGCATCAAATCAACTGGAAAATAGTAACCCTAGGTTATCAAAGGACAATTCTTGCAAACTTTATCAACTAGGACATACTGGCCTAAGGGGTTCAATACTTTAATCAAAATTCAGTTGACTCAATAGGTAAACTCTTACTAGACACTAAATTCATACAAACATATGAATGAGTCGATCCAAGATCAATCAAAGCAATTACATTAGTGTTATAAAAAGAAAATGTACCAGTGATAACATCCGGTGATGACGCATCTTCGTGAGCGCGAATAGAATAAGCTCTGACTGGCGCTCGACCCTCGGATCTCACAATAGAGTCCTTTGTTAGACATTTGCTACTAGTCACATTTCTCGTATTTCTAGGTGGTCTCCCTCTGGCAGCTTTATTACTCGGTCTTGTATTCAAAAATTTATCTTTCTCGAGTAACTCAGGACAATCCCGAATAAATTGATTTTGTAAGCCACATCTAAAACAAGCTTTATTATTCATCCAGAAATCCCCAAAATGTCGTCTCCCACACTGTTGACACTCAGGTTACACTACCAATGCTCGATACTAAAGTAGCTTGAGCTTTTGGACTCGTGTGCTACTTCCCATGATCTTTGTTAGAATACCCCACTAAAGCTGTCGAACGGTTATAATAATCTCTTGATTTCTTTGACGAGGAATGATAAGGTTTACTTATCGATCTCTTTCTCCAATCTCTAGCCTCAAAATCAGTTTTTCTCTTTTCTTTGCTAAGTTTCTCGGCTTTGCAAGCTCTGTCGACCAAAACAACATATACTTTCAATTCCAGAATCCCAACAAGAAGCTTAATGTCTTCATTCAACCCATCTTCGAACCGCTTACAAATAATTTTAATCGATAAACCGCTGGCTTATGTATTTCTTTTTGAACAATGTCTGAACGAATTCCCATGTGACTTTTTCTCTCGGCACCACAGATATCAAAGTGTTCCACCACTGATATGTAGTATCTCTCAAAAGTGATACAGTGCATTTGACACGACAATTCATCAAATACTTGGATTGTATACTCAAGCCAAAACTCGGCTCTATTAGGATCGTCATCAACTATAGCTCTAAACTCTTCAGCCCGTATTTTTAAATTTTATCCTTAGGCAGCTTATTCATACTCAAAGGTTCCAAACCTTGAGGAGCTACGGGAACTGGTTGGGGAATAGGTGGGGGTGAAGGTTGCTGAGCAGTCGGATTAGTTCGAACAAACTCAGTCAACCATTCATTCATCATTTGAAAGAAGGCTTCCTTGGCCTCTCCTCCCTGAGCCTCAAACACAGGTCTCGATTCAGACGGCACTGCTCTTTGTACGGAGGTTGTCACATTACTTTCAACACCATCAGCCACTGCTCGATTGGGTTATGAAGCATTACCAAACTAATCTCATAAACAATCTTAAAATTTGAATTACAATTCTTATATCAATTAAAAAACATACAAGTACAATCATATAGTGGTTTGGGACTAAATCGAGAACTCAGTAAATTTCTCAAAAAACATAGAAAATTTTCAAAACTAAGGGGACAGGCCATGTGGACATTCGAAATGGGATCACATGGTCGTGTCCCAGCCCGTACCCTACCCCATATAACTCCCTGACTTGGGTCACACGGCCAACTACATGCCCGTGTGACTAGCCCGTGTACTGCTAGAAATGGCCTCACACGCTCGTGTGCCAGGCCGTACGTTACGCTATGCTAAAACTATAGGGTATACTGACTTATGCCACACGAAAAAGTCACACGCCCGTGTGCTGGCCCATGTGGAGCTACTAACTTGATTTTTAAATAAGTACCAGATGACACACAGCTATGTCACCTAACCGTGTGTCACACAAGGCTAAGACACACACCCCTATCTCTGCCCCTGTGGACAAAAATAGGCTATTTTTCGAGCCATTTTTCTCACTCAAATTTGCATCAACCTAAACATGTCAAATGACATATAACATAGCATCAATAAGCATTCAAACCAATCTCAACCAAACCCAAATCATGCTATTTCAATACCAACAACCGCAAAGCACATAAGTATCACAATTAGCCATTCACTTTCACACCAATTTCGGATCTAAAAATCACCTAAATGGTCATTTTCAACTATGCATTATTTTGCCTAAAACCATATACATACCATATCTTAAATTTAACCATTTGGTACTCAAAATACTAATTCACAACAAGCATATACATAGAAATTATAAACCACATAACAAAAGGGCCATTTAAACATATATATATCACCAAATATACCAAAATAAGCCAAATCACATGGCTAAACACATAACCTTTACATATATCATTTACACGCCAATTTAATTAGTTGTACACATCACAAACATATAGGTCATCATAACCACAACACCTGTACATGCCATATAACCAAGTACCCAAGTTCAAAAGTGCCAAAATGACAACTTGATAATGTGATGAGATCTCTGACGACTCCCAATCCGAGCAAGCTTTGAAATCACTATAAAACAATGAAAAGTAAACAAAGTAAGCTATAAAGCTTAGTAAGCTCGTATTGCTAATAAGTATAACTGTGACATCCCTAATTTGACCCTAGTCAGAAAGTGGTTTCGAGACCACAAAACCGAGATATAAAAATAATTCAATATTCATTTTGATGCCTATAATATGTGTTAATTCATGTGTGACATTTTTGATGTTTTAACTTAGAGTTATAAATGTGAATTTCACTAAAAAGGGCTTAGTAGTAAACTTTGAAAGTATGATGGGGAAATGTGTGATGACTAGTTGATTCATGCATGCAAAATAGTGGAGTTGCATGTCAAATTTCCCCTTTTAATGTTAGTGGAAGGTAATGATGACTTTGTTTTGGAATTTTGTGCTTTGTATGTTAGTAAATAATGTTAATAATATATTTGTTTATATTAAAGAAAATGGTTTCATAAAATAGAAATAATAAAAGTTAATAAAATAAATGAATAAAATATGTTTGAGGTGAAAATAACAAGGCCATTTCTTCTTCTTCTTGCCGTGAGTTGAGAAAGAAAATAGAAACCTTTGAGCTTAGGGCATTCGGCAAAAGAAGGCTTCAAATAAGGTAAGGTTCATGTTATTTTCTTTGAAAATTTGTGAATTTTGGTTGGTTTTGAAGCTTGCAACAAGACCCATGTGAAAATTTTTGTGTTCATGAAGCATGTAGCAATCGGTCATGAGCTTAATGGGGTATATTTTGTATGTCTGATGATTTTGGGAGGATAATTGATTCTAGTTGAGTATGAACAAACTAAATGTGCTTGATGGCTCAAATGAGCTTGGAAAGTTGGCCAATGTTGTTTAAGTTCATGAATTAGGGCATAATTTCTTTCGGCAAACTAGGATAAATTGTAAAAAAAAAATTCTTAGCATTAATAGCATTTGCTTAATTGGTGAATTGAACTTTGAGTGGATAGGGTGAGCCCTTGTGACTATGTTGATTGTGAAAATCGGCAATGTGGGGGCTTATACAAAAATTAATGTGTATTGATAATAGTTGTATGAGAATTATTCAAATTAGCACCTAAGTGATAAATTGATTATGTAATTGGGTTGATTGTTGCATTCGACCATGAATTCAACTTGTCATTTGAATTGGTAGATAAATGCCGCATATTAAGTTGAGTAATTAAATTTAGTTTTAGCTTGATTTTGAATGAATATAAATTGAGATGTTCTTTATGTGTTATCCGAATTAGTTGTTGAATAAGATATTGGGCTACACTTAGTGAAAGTGTTGAATGGATATGATAATGTGAAGTGCAAAAACGGTATGTGAGAGAGTGAATTATGTATTTGTGCTTTCTTCAAATGACGGAAAATCTTATATTCATATAAATATGTTTCGGCTATAGGTGTGTTTGAAAAGTAGGTTCTTAAGTATTTGAGTTTGATTCCTTTGTAAGTTTTAAGTACTTAAATGGAATGAATATGAATTATGTATATGTATGCCTTATGTATGTACCATGTACACATAAGGACATTTGGCAATATGATTAAATTCCTGTATAAGAAAGAATGATAAATTAAGTGACTCTTTGCTTGTGAATGTGAATTAGATATAGATTAAATAAGCATGAAATCGAGTCATGGCATGTTTTATTAATTAATACATATTGAAAATGATATGTGATTTCCAAATGTGATTGTCAAGTGAATAATATTAGTTAAGTACCTAAGCCAATCTATTGTTTCACTTAAGCTTAAGAGCAAAGAGGATCAAAGTCGGATAAAGGAAAAGAGAAAGTAAACGAATAGCCGAGGATATCTAGTCGTCGACCACTTTCGAGGTAAGTTTTAAGTGATTAAACGTTGAGTAAATTCAATCATAATAGAACATATTGAGTTGATTTAATAAGATATGATGGGCCATGATATGTTCTAAGCTCAAATGGTAAGTTCTTAAGTGTTTGAGCTTGGAAATTTAAGTGTAATTTGAAATAATCTGCTTAGGACAGCAGCAGTAACGTGAATTTAGAAAATCACCATAAATTTATGGACTTGAATTAGAGGCTGAATAAAACATGAAATTAAAGTTTAATGAGTCTAGTTTCTTATAAAAGAAACCGTGTAAGCAAAGGAATTTCCGATAACGAGATATTTAAAGTTGTGTGAGACAGTGCAGAATGACACTGTAATCCTCTGTTCTGTTTTTAGAAAATCATTATAAATTGTACAAAAATTTTTAAAAGACAAAATTTATATGTTAGATGCCTTAGTGAGTCTAGTTTCGAATGAAATAAACTAGAACATATTTTGAATTTTTTACAATGAGAAATTTTATTCGTAGTGAAGAGTGGTCAGAATAGTCAAACAGTGAAATAGGGGAAACTTTAAGAAAACTCTGGTATTTATTGGCCAAACCAAAAATTCTGAAAATTTGTTGGATAAAATATGTATGAGTCTATTTTCATGGAAAATTAACGGCACTTCATTTGTAGTTTCGTAGCTCCATTTACGAATAATTTAATGACTGTTGCTCAGGAAAAACAGCTTGTGCTGAATTTGTGATTATGTTGTAAACCTTAATAAAACTATTTGAGCTGCTTATAAGCTATCGATTAAATATTGGTAATCAAAGTACCAAATCTGTATTAAAGTGAAGCAATAAGCCGTAAATGACTAGTATACCTAGTCAATTTTGTTATGATGAAATTGATGTACAAGATATGTATATGTGATAAGGCCGAATGGCCAATGTGATGAATGTGAAAGTGTATATATGTGACAAGGCCTAATGGCCGATGTGATGAATGTGAAAGTGTATATATGTGATAAGGCCGAATGGCCAATGTGATGAATGTGAAAGTGTATATATGAGATAAGACCTAATGGCCTATGTGATGAATGTGAAAGTGTATATATGTGATAAGGCCGAATGGCCAATGTGATGAATGTGAAAGTGTATATATGTGACAAGGCCTAATGGCCGATGTGATGAATGTGAAAGTGTATATATGTGATAAGGCCGAATGGCCAATGTGATGAATGTGAAAGTGTATATATGAGATAAGACCTAATGGCCGATGTGATGGATGTGAAGGTGTATATATGTGATAAGGCCGAATGGCCAATGTGATGGATGTGAAAGTGTATAAATGTGATAAGTCCCGAAGGGCATTTGTGCCAGTACTATATCTGAGTTAAGATCCCGCAGGCTTTATGCGGGAATATTATTCTGAATTAATGTCCGTATGCTTCGTGCTCGTACTATATCCGGGTTTTGAAGACCCCAAGATTCAAGTAAGACTTTGATATTGAGTATCCGCAATAAGTTACCATCAAATAAGTATTACGTATTTAAAGATGTTCAGGTACGTATTATTTACTCGTCGATGGATTGATTTCAAAGTGAATTATTAGTATCAAAAAGGTATGTAAATGTGATCAATATTATAACTTCAAATATGAGAATGATCTAATTGGTAATGGTATGCCTGTATAATGAAGTATGGGATGAAATACTCTTATGTATTAGTGCATATTCTGCCCAAAGGCTTTATGATTTGAGTACGGGTTGGGTTCAGCTAGATGTGCCAGTACAAGGTAAGGATTATATTCTGTAAACTTACGTATATGTAATAAGGAATATGTTTGGTTCTTTAGGTGCCTACAGAAATTTAGTACTTGTCATGTTGAAATACTTGAAAATATGGATGTGATTATGAACAAGCAGAAAGGATTATTGAAAGTTGTAAATTGTTGAAGAATGTGCTTACCATGTGAATCCATCTTCAGTTGATGAAGAATGTGCTTTGGAAATATTCGACCATCTAGATCACTATTGTACGAAAGTATATATATGTGAGAGTTAAGTGATGCGTTTATTGATATTATAGTTCGAGATGATGCTCTAGATTAACTTCATCGAACAGTTGAAATGAATGACCAAAGATATTGAATGAAAACACTTTGCGACTTAAAGCTCAGGGCTAAAGAAAGGCGAATTAAATTATGTGAAATTTTGGTTAGGTATATTGGGTCAAATGAGATTTTATCTAGATTAAGTATATGTGAAAAACGTCATTGATTCAACAAAATTATCGTTTTGCTTAAAACTTTCTAAGCTTACAAAAGCTTACTCTGTTCGTTCATGTTTTTGGTCTGTAGGTTGTGGATTCTGACTACTAGCTTGGGGATCGTCAGCACTTCATCACACTATCTACCATTACGGTAGCCATGAGATTGGATTATCTTATGGCATGTATAGAATAGACTAGTAGCGAAAGAATAATTTGGTTATTGTATATAAGCCATGTGAAAATGACATCTTTTGAATGTTTACTTATAGAAGTTTACATTTTATCCCTGGCTGTGTTTAGTGTTTATCCAAATGAATGATCTTAAAAAAAAAAAGTTTTACCGTTCTGTCATGAGTTACAAGTCCGATAATGCCCCTTACTTATTCCGGCGATGGTTACGGGATAGGGGTGTTACAATAACTTACCATTCATTCGCAAATTATGTAATCTAACTTAATATACTATAATTCAACTTAATCAAAAGGCTGACATATGTTCATCCACATAGTAGATCATGTAACTCCCAAATTTTATAGATTCAATACTTACACAGTTTACGTACGTACCTGCACTAATACATTTCAATCTCATACCTTTTTATATCTTTAATATACCCGTTAAACCTTTTGGAATAATATCCGATACTCGGGAATCTCGCACCCTAAGTGCCAATACATGGCCGAAGCCATCTCAATCTCATATCTCATATAATGCTCACTCTTGAGCTATCAACGAGTCTGTTAACACAAGCTGACGAGAATCTGCAACACATGTCAGATAACTTAGCCACCGGTAGAACGTACGAACTAGCACCCAAACACAATAACCCCTAATGACATGTCATTTGTGTCCTAATCTATTCTTAAGGTCCAACATGGATTTCACACGTAGCAAATTCTTTATCGAACATTTTCGTAAGGTTGTATTCATCAATAATACAATTATAAAGCATTTAAAACACAATTATATTAATGCTTATTAACATACAAACTTCCTCAGATTTATACAGAGAGAATCGAGCTATCAATCCACTATTTTGTTTTTCCCCTGATCTAATTTTAGACTTTGTTATTCTTTATCTATATAATCAAACTTCACTCATTTAAAACACATTTTATTCAATTCAGTCCAAAAATTCATATTATGGCAATTTTATACTTTTACCCCTAACATTTCAATTTCTTTACAATTTAGTCCCTAGCTTATAAAAATACAATTTCATGCAATTAACTCGACACCCAAGCTAGCCGAATTTCCTATAGACCTATAGCAGCCCAAAATTTTCACTATTTCACACATTTCAGCATGAATTTTACACATTTAAGAATAAATCCGTAATTTGCAATTTCAACCAAAATCACTTAACAAATGTTGTTTGTCTAACAATAGCTATTCATTTTCTATCATCAAACATAAAAATACGCACATATTCATCAATGGTAAAACCCTAAACCTATAATAATTTTACAAATTAGTCCCTGGGCTAGCTAGATTAAGCTACTACGACTCCAAAAACATAGAAATCATTAAAAACAGAACAAAAATCACAGACTAATTGCACACACAAGCTTGGCCAAATATGAAGGATGAAAAATGGCTTCTTGCCCTAGGATTTTTGGTTAGAGAAAGATGAAAGAGATGAGAATTGTTTTTTTTTTAGCTTTTATTACTAATTACCAAATTTAACCTTAAAAATTATCACAAATTTCAAAATTGCCAAGCCATTATCATCCACTAACACATTAATGGGCTATTTACCACAAAAGGACCTCCACTTTAAAGTTTTATAGCTATTAGACACCTTTAGCTATTATAACACAACTTTTTCACCTTATGCGATTTAGTCTTTTTTATCGAATTGAGCATGCAAACGATTAAATTTCTTAACGATATTTTTATACAATAATACTATTATGTTGTAAACTTCAAAATATTAATAAAATAAATATTTTTACCTCAGATTTATGGTCCCGAAATCACTGTTTCGATTTGACTAAAAACGGGTTGTTTATGCTTAAGTTATTGTACTTATTGGTTAAATTATAAATTTTGAACTTTTTATGGTAGAAATATATTTGATTCTAGTTTTAAAAAAAATCAAGCAGATCTTAATTTAGAATTTTGTAGCTCAAGATATATATAATTTAGTGATTATGACTCAAGTGAAAAGCTTTGATATGAACATATAAGTAAATAGTGAA
Organism: Gossypium hirsutum; assembly: GCF_007990345.1. NCBI lineage: Eukaryota > Viridiplantae > Streptophyta > Magnoliopsida > Malvales > Malvaceae > Gossypium > Gossypium hirsutum. The sequence goes on from NC_053429.1 coordinate 84,251,005, forward strand.
ATTATATATACATTAAGGAAATTGAATTATATATACATTAACGATGTGGAATGGAGAGGAGGAAAATATATATGAATATTCAGCTAGTATGGTTTTACATTAACAATGGCTAATTTGCATGTTTTAAGCTTAGGGAATAAATTGAATAAAAGTAAAATTTTAGGGGAAATTTTGTAAAAATGTCAAAAATTACCAAATTGCATGAAATGAATTGTTTTATTGTCTAAATTAATATATTGAAATCAATTATTAACATCAAGTGAGTTTAGAGCTTGAATTTTGTTGTATGATGAAATTATAAAGTGATTTTGTTAAATATTATTGTTAGTATCAAATGGTGAAAATAGTTAAAATATTAGGGTTTGATATTAAAATTATTTTTTATTAAGGGTCGTATGATAGCCTAGAATATTTGGATAAATTATTACTTGAGAAATATTAGTTGATTTGATAAATTAATTAGTTAATGGACTAAATTATAAAATTTGTAAAAGCTGGGGTAATTGTGTAAATTCAAAAAATTAAAGGTATAAATTGTGGAATAAATTGGAACTAAAATTTATGAATGAATAATTTTATATTTAGATCAAGATTCCGTAGATACTTGTGAAAAAGGAAAAATAGAGGAATAGTCCCTGAACTCCTGTAATTCTTACAATTCAATTCAAGTAAGTTCGTGTAACTAAATTATGTATATTTATATGTTTGAATTGAATGTTGTGTTTGTGAATTTTGTAAATACCATTTACATGAAATTTACCACATATTTGACAATATCTGATAAATAATAAGTCCCAATTGAATAAATGAAATTCGATGGATAAGGGTTCTCGTATTGGTTGTGGTCTTGCTTATGTTCCGGACACACCATAGCTCGAAAGAGCATCCCATTATTATCCCTCTCGAGCTTCTCGTTATGTGGTTCTTACGAGCTTCCCGTTAATAGCTGTTCAGAGCATCCCGATCGGTTGTGATCCTGCATGTGCTGTGGACAAACTACAACTCTTATGAGCGTCCCGATATATGGCTCTTCGTGAGCTTCCTATTGATTGGCTCTTTGTGAGCTTCTTGATTAATGGCTCTCTGGAGCTTCCCGATATTTTCTCGCTTGAACTTTCCGATATATGGATGTCCAGAGCTTCATGTTAATGGCTCTACGGAGCTACCCGTTATTGGCTCTTATGAGCTTCCCATTACATGGCTCACATGAGCTTCCCGTTATATGGCTCGAGAAAGTGCTTCTCGATTATGTGCTCTAATGAGCATTCCTGAATATGAATTGATGAATTGCAGTTGTGTACACTTGTGTATACTTGTGTGTACTACCCGTGCATCCATCAATATTTTAAATGATTCAACGAGAAAAATTCTGATATGAAACAATATGAGTACGAAATGAATTATTACTTGTATATGCTTGAAATATATATAATGATATGGAAACATGATGTGGAAAGTATATGTACATGGAATTTGATTAATGTTGAGTTCTATATAAACTATTACCGGAATAAATGTCCATGAAATACATGGAAATGATGGTATATGAAATATTGATATAATGAAATGAATGATATATGTTTATAAAGAAATGTTAAGAGAATGATATGTATCATAACATGTCCATATATGATTACCTTTGATACGTTGATACAAGGAAAGTATGTAAGTTGAGACGAGTAATAAACTCAAGTGTGACATGTCGAGAAAATAAGTATAGCAATGTTGAATTTATATGAAATATGTGCAAGTACATTAACAAGTGTTGTTGTTTGATGCTTAGACAAGTGCCAAGCTATTGGTTGAATGGTAAAATGTTTATTTATATGATGCATTAAAGTGGTAAGTACTCGAAAAAAATATGCTAGTTCTCATGAAAAAGTGGTAAGTTTTAAATTGTGCAATTTCTTACGAAATGACTTATCATGTGATCAATTCGAAAAAGGTTTTGTTTAAATGCATTAGCTTGTGACCATGGTTGAATGGTATGTTTATGGCTAGTGTGACATGCATATGGAATAAGATTGGAAAGTAAAGAAATGCAAATTAAAATAAAGAAATTTTGAAGAGTTAAAGTTATTTAAATCCTATTAAGCTTGGGATAATATGTATAAGTGATGTTGTGGATTTATTCACCTTATGTGTGGATGAATATAGCTTCATGAGTATTTCGGTACCAATTTTGAATTATTCTTGATATGTATAATCTTCTTGTTTGAAAAGAAGTATTATGATTAAAGTTTATACAAGCTTCTAAGTACTCGTTGCTTATGTATTTGCTTTATTTTACTTTTCAGATTATCGGAACTCAATTGGATTGGAAGCTTGTTGGAGTTGTATCACACTATCCATTGGTTCTATTGGTATTTTCGAATGTTTTGATTTTGGTTATAATGGCATGTATAGGTATTTTGCTTAATGATGGTCTATATGTAATTTCTTAGGTTTAGCCACTTATTTTAACTTGTTGATATGTAACGTTGATTGTAGAATGACATAAAATTTGGGTGAGAAATATGGCATGCGAAATGGCCTATTTTCGTCCACACGGGTAGAGACATGGGTGTGTGTCGCAACCGTGTGTGACGCACGACTAGATGACATTATCGTGTGTCCTCTGTATCTTAAATTTACACAAAATAGAATGCTTACACGGTCTAGCACATGGACGTGTGACTTGGCCGTGTGACCCAAGTCATTATACTCACATGGGCACGGACGCTGGTTGAGACATGGCCATGTGTCCCTATTTCGAATACCCATACAGCCTTAGACATGGGCATGTCTCCAAACAGTGTGAGTCACACGGCCTAGCCACACAGCCATGTGACCTTTGTAATGTTGAAAATTTTAAATATTTCTGAAAATTTTTTTGAGTTTTTAACATAGTCCCTATTGGTTTCTAATGGGCAATTTGGCCCTTGAGGGCTCATTTAAGGGACAATATGTATGATTTTAATTGATTTTTAATATCAATTCTAGATGAAATGAAATGTCTGAAAATTAATTTATAAACTTCAGTAATGCTCCGTAACCCTGTTCCGACGACAGATTCAAGTTAGGGGTGTTACAGATCTTCATTACTATTTCCATAAGGATTTAAGTGAAACCAATGAATTTTGAATCTGCCAGTAATGCCCCAATCCGTTGGGTGGTATGTCTGGCTGAATGATGTATGCCAAATCTTCCTAATGGGCTAAAGGGTGTTACAAGTTTTTTGTATCAAAGCCTAGGTTAAGTCATGCTTCGCCATGCAAGATATATCTCTAGCTTAATCCCTATAGTTTTGATTTACTTAAGTTTTATTGTAGCTAAGAAAAATTGTCTAAAGTTCAAGAGAAGGGATAGGTGAGGAAATTTAGAGTCACATACCTTCGACACAAGGACAGGGTCCTGCAGCTGATTCGGGCGCAACTGGATATGCCTTCCATGATGTTTTTGTCTTGATGATGCGTCAATGGTTTGACTAGTTTATGGGCGCAGCTCACATACCTCAACCACCATAGCAACATCTACTCAAACTGGAAAAGCCAGTACGTTCTGCACCTCCAGTACTGACTACAACTCTGTTTAAAGGAGATCCCACAAGGGAGATACATAAGCATAGTGCTAAAGAGTTTCTTGGGGATAAGAGTGATGACCCTGCCATACCTAAATAATGGCTATCTTGTGTAGCTAAAGTAATTAAAAAGTTGAAATGTACATCGATAGATAGCCACTTATACGTTGGTTCCTTATTGGAAGAAGAGGTGTATCAATGGCGAGAAACGCTGGTAAGCGTGAACCCTAAAGAGAAAAGAGATTAGGAGTTCTTCTTAATGATATTTAGAGAGAAGTATGTTAATTCGATGTATGTCGAATGAATGAAGAAAGAGTTTTTTTACCTCAAATAAGGACAAATGTCAATAATGGAATACAAACGACAATTTGACTGAAATAGTCATTATGTGCAAGACATAGTCTAACAGCCATGACAAATAAGGCTCAAAATATTGAAATGATTGTTCAATAAAGAAATAAAGGATAAGATAGGGAAAGAATGAAGCGTGAAACCTCTAGACCACCGTCCTCGGCAAATTGCAAGAAACTAAAAGATAAAAGCTTATCTGCACCAAAGAGAGACTTTCAACCCTTAAGTTTTTTACGAGAAGGATGTACACTACAAGCCACCTCACTAGCAAGCATAGGTAGGTCCAGAATGATAAGGGACCCTATATACGAACACTGTGGGAGGAATAACCGGGGTAAATGTTGGAATCAAAAGGGAGCCTGTTATGCAAGTGGATCACTCGATCATCAGACTAAAGACTGCCCTTCAAAGGTTGATACCATCTCGAAACAATCTATGCACGAGGCCAAAGTTCTCAAGAAGAGGCGAGATCCAAAATAGCTAAAAATCGGGATCAGTTCAAGGATTTTCAAAGAAGAACTACACCAAGCCCAACTCAGGGCTATCTACCAGGGCCTATGTAATGAAGGCTAAGGAAAATGCACATTTACTAGAGGTTATCATGCATAATTTTTTTTCTGGCTAATAACATTCATGCATTAATAGACCCTTGGTCATTCGTACATCTATACAAAGGTCGTGGAAGGTAACAGTCTAGAAATTGTTTCTTCTAATAAAATTATGTTGGTGACCAACCCCTTTGGTCAAAGTACGGTAGTCAGCAAGGTAATTCAAGATTGTCTCTTGACTTTTTGAAAACATATCTTTTTGGAAGACTTATTGCTGCTAACTTTTCACGAATTCGATGCTATTCTTGAGATGGACTGGTTAACCAGACACAATATCATGGTAGACTACCGAGTCAAAGGTGTACGACTATTAACTGCATAAGGTCAAGAATTGTTACTGGCTGGCATGCAGACCAGTATGACAGTTAGCATAATTTCAGCAATATCTGCCAAAAAGCTAATAGTTAAGGGCACAGATGCCTACTTTACATATATTATGGATTCCATTGAGGCGAGGAAAGAAATTAGCCAAGTACCAATTATATAGTAGTTTTTTATGTATATACAGGAGAACCCTCAAGCATGTCACCGGACCGAGAGATAGAATTTTTTATAGCACCTAGTATTACACCCATATCTTGTGCCCCATACAGGATGTCGCCATTGGAGTTAAAAGAGTTGACGAAGTAGCTACAAGATCTTTTAGACAAAGGATTTATTTGTCCAAGTGTTTCATCTTAGGGCGCGCCAATCTTGTTCATGAAAAAGAAAGATGGGACTCAACACTTATGCATCGATTGCCGTCAACTAAACAAGGCGCCTGTGGAGAAAAATACATGCTACCACGAATAAAAGACATGTTCAACTAGATAAGTTGAGCTACTGCTTTTCCAAAATTGACCTTCAGTTCGGCTATAATCAAGTGAAAATTAAGGTTGACGATGTTTCAAAAACTACGTTTCGTTCACGCTATAGACAGTACAAGTTCCTAGTGATGTCTTTAGGTTAAAGAATGTGCCCGCAGTGTTTATGGATTTAATGAATATAGTCTTTCAACCTTATATAGACCGTTTTGTAGTCGTCTTTATTGATGATATTTTAGTCTACTCTGAAGTCGTAACAGATAATAAAGAACACTTGGAGATTATGCTAAGGACTCTACGAGAAAACAAGTAATACGTCAAGTTCAGTAAGTGCAAATTTTGGCTAGGAGAAGTTCATTTCCTAGGTCACATTATTTTCATAGAAGGCAACAACTAGACCCTGATAAGATCAATGTAGTACTCAAGATTACCGAGAAACGTTACTAAGGTACATAGTTTCCTGGGATTGGTGGGTTACTACAAGTGATTTGTAAAAGTGTTTGCCATGTTGGTGATACCTTTCACGCATCTCTTAAGAAAAAAAAATCGAGTGCACAGAGGCGTGTTAGGAGAGCTTTGACAAGCTGAAAGTAGTTCTAACATAGGCCTCTATCTTGGCTCAGCTGGAATCTAGTGTTCACTAATGCATTCCTAAATGGGCTAGGATACGTACTCATGTAAAGAGGGAAGGTTATGGCGTATGCATCTCACCAGTTCAAGTCGCATGACAAGAACTATCTAACACATTACTAGGAATTAGCAGTTATGGTGCTAGCACTAAATATCTGAAGACACTATCTCTAGGGGGAGAAGTGTCACGTGTTATCGAACCATAAAAGCTTAAAGCTACTGAAAGACTACGACCTGGTAATCGAGTATCATCCTGGAAGGGCTAACGTGGTGGCAAATGCTTTAAGCAGGAAAATTGTGGACGCCTTGGCATCTCTTCGAGTGAGAGTTTGTGTAACACCCCTTACCCATATTCAACTCCAGAATAGGGTTACGGAGTATTACTGAACTTATTTCTTAAACAATCATACATTTCACATACATTTTCAAATTCGATGGAAACATCATTCAAAATCATTGACATACATTCATAATGTCCCTAATACGAGCCTATGAGGCTTAAAATATGAATTTGGGGTGATTCAGGACTAAACCGAAAACATATGAAATTTTGGAACACTTAGAAATGTTTTACAAAATACAGGGGACACACGCCCGTGTCATAGGCTGTGTGGACATTCGAAATGGAATCACATAGCCATGTCTTAGCCTGTGTCCGACAACGTGTGGCTAGCCCATGTGCCTTTCGAAATGGCCACACACGTCGATGTGCCAGGCTATGTGCTAGGCCATGCAACCCTATAGGGCATAATGACTTATACCACACGGCCAAGTCACACACCCAAGTGCTGGGCCATGTGGAGCATACTGACTTGATTTATAATTCACACCAGGGGATACACGGCCGTGTAACCTCACCGTGTGTTACACACGACTAAGACATACGCCTTTGTCTCTAACTGTGTGGACAAAAATAGACTATTTACCAAGCCAACTTGTCACCCAAATTTGCACACATCTATACCAACCCAATTGGCACAAAAACATGGCATATATATACATTCAAATCAAACTCAACCAAGCTTAATTCATAAAACTTCTATATCATTATCCATAAGTCACACAAGTATCATTATATGTCATTCAATTTCATATCAAGTGCATATTAAAAAAACATTCATATAATCACTTTCAAACATATATTATTAGGCTATTATCACAAACATGTCATATTTCACAATTCAACCTTTCACCACAAGCATTTATATAAAAAATACCAATTACATAACTAAGGCCATTAGCACATATATATACATTAGCAAGCATAACAAAATAAGCCAAAATCACATGGCTACAAATAAAACCAATCACATATCATTTTCAAGCCAATTCAAATGGTATTCATTACTAAAATATGTACCAATATGACCGAAGCTCCTATACATGCCATATAACAAAAATCATAGATTCAAAAGTACCAAAGTGATAGCTTGATAGTGTGATGAGGTCTCCGACGATTCCCGAATCTAAGCTAGCTTTGATTTCACTATAAAACATGGAAAAACAAACAATGTAAGCTATAAAGCTTAGTAAGCTCATATGAAAATAACTTAAATTACCAAAAATATACAATTCAAACATTTGGTCATATGAATATACAACTTATGTAAACACACAAACCTATCAAGTATTCAATCACAAGGTTAGATGTGAACTTCACAAGTCTCTTCGATTTAAAGCTTATATGGTTCATGCACATACATGTGCCATCTTGTATCAATCTCATACTCATCTATATCTTCCATATACTCATTGAACCATTTTGAATACTATCAAATACTCGAGAAACTCACACCCTAAGTGCAACATATATATAACGAAGCTATCTCAATCTCATATACATATAATGCTCACTCTCGAGCTATCAACGGGTCTGCTCACACAAGCTGACGGTCATGATGAAGCTAACAATGCTGCTCTCACAAGTTGACAAGAATTCGCAACACATGCCGAATAACTCAGCCACTAGTAGGACGTACGGACCAGCACCCAATCACATAACCCCTAATGACATGTCATTTGTATCCTAATTTATTCCTAAGGTTCAACAGGGATATCATACTTGCCGAATCATCGTCGAACATATCTATAGTGTCGTCTTCACAGTTTATGCAATACCAAAGCATTTAAAATACAAATATAACAATGCTTATAATACGAACTTACCTCAAATGTAAAAACAACGAAACGAGTCGATTAGTCCAAAACATTGTTCTTTCCACGATCTAAATCCATATTTTGCTTTTCTTGATCTAAATATAATAAAAATTAACTTATTTAATTATCACTCTATTCAATTTAGTCTAAAATACACATTAAGGCAACTTTACACTTTTGCCCCTAATATTTTAACATTTTTACAATTTAGTCCTTATCTCATAAAAATACAAATTCATGCAATTTAACTTATACCCATGTTAGTCAAATTTTAATTAGGTCCCTAGCAGCCCATATCTTTCATTTATTTCACAAATTAACCATGAATTTTACACATTTCACGATTTACTCAACTTGTTTGGTCTTCACCCGGTCCAAGTCTGATTTTTGCATTTCTTGATATAAAATAAAAAAAATTCACACATTTAACCTCTAAATAAATTTAAGCAATCATAAGTTCACATTTTTGGCAAAATGACCATTTTTCCCTTAAACTTTCACAAATGACTATTTTACCCCTAGGCTCGAAAATCGATTTTTATCAAATTTCTTCAAATATTAAGCCTATTCGAATCCTTTTTACTCTTATAGTGACCCAAAATTTCCTTTGTTTCACAACATTACTATCCATTTTACAAACTTTACAAAATGGTCCTTTTTAGGGTTTTCATGGTAAGTTCTTTCAGAAAAGTTGTTCACTACACCACTAAAATTCATTTTCTTCCATAAAAACTCAGCAAACATCATAAACCCTTTCATGGCAAAACCCTAGACTATTAACCATTTAGCAAAATGGTCCCCTCATTAGCTAGCTCATGCTACAAGGGTTCTAAAAATACAAAAAATTATCAAAAATAACCATCGATTTGACTTACTTGCAAGAGGATAGCTTGGCTGAAATTTTTTGAAGCTTAAAAACCCCTTTTTTGCTGGTATGAAAGGTGGGAAGAAGATGAGAGAAAATAAAATATCATTCTCTCCTTATTCAATTTTATTTTTAACCAATTTAGTCACCAAAAACCCTCCTAACCTAGTCAACTTGGTCAAATCTTGTCTCTATGGCCGACCAAGCTTCTTTTAAAGGTCTAATTACACTTTAAAGTCCTCCAATTATATCTCTCTAGCTATTTAGTATATCTATCAAGTAAAATATAACTTTTACCCTTTATGCAATTTAATTTTTTTTCAAAATTAAGCTTCCAAATGCTAAAATTAATTCACCAAATTTTTCATGCACTTTTATAAACAAGCTATAACTCTAATATAATAATATAAATTTTTTGACTTAGGATTGAAGGTCTCAAAACCACCGTTCTGACTGAGCCCAAAATTGGCCTGTTACAATTCCCCCCTTAAGGATTTTCGTCCTCGAAAATCTTACCAATGAATAAGTTTGGGTTTTGATCTCTCATAGTCTCTTCAATTTCCCACTTGGCTTCCCCGACTCCTTGTCTATGCCATAAAATCTTCACAAATTCTACACTTTTATTCCTCAATTTCTTGACCTCTCGATCCAAAATCTTAATCAGTTCTTCATCATAAGTCATGTCCGGTTGAATCTCAACCTCAGTTCGCGCAATCACATGCGAAGGGTCCGATCTATATCAACGTAACATGGATGTAACGCCCCAATTTTTAGGCCTAAAAGTATTGGGCCTTGAGTTTGGGTTCGGGTAGAAGGTGGCCCAAATAATTTGGATGTTATTATTATTATTTCGTATGTTTAGCTTAGTAATTAAATAAATTACGAAGTCCGGGGCTCGGCCCATAGCTTTAACAAAATTCTTACATTTTGCCTCTTAAGGGAATCTGGGCAGTAGGCCTTATTAATAATTTGGGCTGAGTTTTAGTACAAACAAGCACCTGGCCCAGTGGCTAAGCACGCTAGGAGGGCGTGGAAGGTGCCTGCGTTCAAGGCACAGCGCGCACAAATGGTTTCTTTTTTTAGTATTCAGGTTGCGGTTAAAATAGGGGTTAAGAGGAGTTGCGAACATAGTCCAACACAAGGAGCGCCTGTGGCGCAGTGGCAGCAGCGTGCTGGGTATGTGGAGAGAGCACAGGTTCAAGTCCTTGCGCGGGCAAATTCTGTTTTATTTTTAAAGTGGGACAGAACTGAAGCAGATAAGGGTTATAGATTAATTGTGAGAAGATTATGTCATGAAAGGAACTTCGGTGCAGTGGCAAGTAGCGTATGTATGTGTTTAGAAGGTCGCAGGTTCGAGATGTATAGCAGGTGAAATTTCCTTTTTATTTCGCAAGTAACCGAGGCTTCAGCAGGAATAGATTAAGATTAATTGTGACCCTATTATGGTGTAAAGAAAAGCTTGGTGCAGTGGCCAGCAGCAGGATGTGGAGCGCAGAGACAGGATGAGGTCTGGAGTTCGAGCTGCTATGCGCGCGAAGGATAAATTTTGCTGTTCACGTGTGGAAGAGTTAGAGTTTGACCGAAACTCTCCTAGCAGCGGCTTGAGTCAGTCAAGCGGTGGACTGCTACTGATGGTGCAAGGAATTTGGATAGGATTTAAATTGGTGTTGGCTGAAATTTAGGAGCTGATAAAGGAGCTGAATGTTGGACTCTTGAGGAGTAAAGAGTTGGCCGGCCAAGGTTCTTTAGTATAGGCAAATTCGGCTAGGTCTATGTGCCATTTTTTTCCCTTGCCATAACCGAATATTATTTCCCTTCTCCCCTCTCTTTCATTCATCTTTTCTTTTTCTTTTTTCTCTCATAGTCGAACCTATACTCTCCCGTCTTTTGCTTTTTGTGTCATTTTCTTTTCTCCATTGTTCCTCAAGTGGCCGAATCTACCATCCCTTTTCCTTCTCTTCTTCTCTTCATTTGTTTCCCTCACATCTAGGAGGCTGAATCTTGCTATAGCCGAACCCCTTTCCCTTTTTCTTTAAAAAGCCGAAACCTTCATACTTGTGGTGTAGGAAGCCGAATCTTTGGCTACTTGAACCTGTTTCTTCTAACTATGGTAGATCGGAATTAATATCATAGATAGGAACACTCTTTTTGGCAGAACAATGATTGGTAAGTGTTCGAACAACTATTGCTAGTTACTCATGATTTAAGGTAAAGCCGAAACCCCTTTAAGGGTGGCTAACGCTGGGACTAAGGGCATTTTTCCCTCTTTCTTTTGGTTTTGTATGCGCTAGCATGGACAAGGGGGCGTACAGCGAAGGGCTTGAAGGTTAACTCGGTTGGACATCTAGATTTAGTCCATATTTCGGTAGAAAGGTAAGAACTTTAGGGCCTAAGGCAATGTTGGCCGAATATGGTAAGGGGACTAGTACGTAGTTTGTTTTTGGATATGTAGACTGACATTTTAGTAACTCGATTGTAGGCTGCTCGTGTGTGGAACTCGTCAACATTTTGTCTTAAAACAGGTGTGTAAACGACACCCATTAGTAAACCAGATCGGCAAAAGCCGAAAAGCCGAAATGCTGGCATTTCGAGAACTTGCGAGCGTGCGAACGCTCGTGGGATTGTTTGTATTGATAATTTTGATAACTTCAACGGTAAGATTGTAGAGTGCGCAATTTTGTGCACTTCAGTATATTTGGGCTTAATGGGCTGAAATCGGGTTAATCAGCCAAAAGGCCCAATTCGGTAAAAACGCTCGGTAAGTGTTTCTGTTAATATGTTAATAACTATAATGAGCATGAAACCCTAAAAAGACTGATAAAATTACTAAAATACCTCTGTAATGTAGAATTACCGTAATACCCCTGAAGGGTTAAGTTTACGATTACGCCACTCGGGGGTAAATAACTGTTCTTACGCTATAATCTGACTGTCTTTCTAAAGCATGCCTTGTTAATTATATATATTCTGCATACATGTCATACTGCATAGGGTTGGGTTTTGTTATGGAGGAAGAACCCATTCTGGTGGTTGTGCCACATATTCTGATATAAGCAGCTTTGCTGCAGATTATAGTTAGTGCCGCAACCGGTGCTAACACTGTAAGTGTAGGGATGGTGTTGGTGATTTATTCCCCACAGGAAGTGTAGGGATGGACGGAGGCAAGTGCAAGGTTGGATAAGGTTATAATGTGTTAATCATATGAGACTGTTTTGTTATGGGCCAACTGTATTGAAATGGGCCCAACTGTGTTAACATGGGCAAGGCCCAATATATCTTGACTTGTAATAGGGCTATGGCCCAAATTGATACTGACATGGGCTAGGCCATTATACTCTGATATTGTAAGGGGCTATGGCCCAGATTAATATTGATATGGGCTAAGGCCCAGTTAACTCCGGTTTTTAAATAGGGCTTAGGCCCAGGAAGCTTGAACTGATTTGAGCTCTGGTTGGGATACTTTAAACACTGAGTTTTCCAAACTCGCCCTCTTTTTCCCATCTTTGCAGGTGAGCCTTAGATCGGTGGACTTAGAGCTGGAGGGATTCAGAGTGGCAATGTGGACTGTTTAAAATAAGTGTTTATGCCTTCACTTTTATTCTAGATTATTTCCTTTATGTTTTCGGATTTTAATTTGTAATAAGGCCGCTTTAATTATTCTTAATTGTTTTTAGTATGTTTTGTTAGCTTAGATATGATATTGTTTTAATTGTTTGAAATTGAATAGCTCTAGGGTGCATTTTAAACAGATTACTTGATTTCAAAATATCGCGATAACAAGGCAAAGCTTCTGCAACAAAAACATTTTCAGAATTAATAACCTTTTTAAATGGTTTTAAACGAATTGGTTTTCCCTGAACAATCACTCAGTTAAAGTGTGGCAATGGTTGTGTGCATGTCTAGGATTGGATCCGTGGAGAGCTAGGTACTTAAGCAGTCTAATTGACTCACCTCCTCTTTTCTGGCATCCTACCTGGTGCACAGCTTCCATTCACTTTAATCTATAACGAAGATTTTCTTTAAATACTAAGAAAGACTTTAGAGAAAAACATGACTTTTCTAGTAACGCTTCAATCTGGGCCGGGTTTGGGGTGTTACAATGGGCACATGAAACACGTAGTGAATCTTTTCTAATTCTTAGGGCAAGGCCAATACGTATGCTACTGATCCAATTCTCTCGGTCACCTCCCCATAAATCGTGGACTTAATTTGTCTTTCCTTCCATATCAGAGAACCTTCTTCCACGAGGATACATTCAAAAACAATTTATTCCCAACTTGAAACTCGTTCGCTTTCTGTTTCAAATCTGCGTAGGTTTTCTTTCTATCCGAAGCAACCTTTAAACAGTTAGGAATCACTTTAACTTTTCTTCGGTCTATTTAACTAAGTCAACCCTATGTATCTGATTCTCTCTCAGCTTAGTTCAATACAAGGGTGTTCAACAGTTACGCCCATACAAAGCCTCATAAGGCACCCTTTTCAGACTTGACTGATAACTGTTGTTATAGGCAAATTCACCTAGTGGCAAACACTTTTCCCAACTACCTTGGAACTCGAGAACACAACATCGCAACATATCTTCTAAGATCTGAATGACTCTCTTCGACTGACCGTCGGTTTGCTGGTGAAATGTTGTACTAAAACTCAGTTTCGTTCCCAATGCTTATTGCAACTTCTTCTAAAACTGCGAGGTAAACCTCGGATCTCTATTCGAAATAATTGACAAAGGTACTCCATAAAGTCTCACGATCTTGAAAATGTATAGATCAGCCAATTTCTCAAGGGAAAAGTCAGTACCCATCGGAATAAAATTTGCCAATTTAGTAAGTCTATCAACAACGACCAAAACAGAATCCTTTTTCCTTGTCTTTAAGGGCAATCCCGATACAAAATCCATGGTTACCCGGTCCTATTTCCATTCAGGAACCATCACAGGTTGAACTAATTCTGAGGTTACTTGGTGTTCGGCCTTCACTTGTTCACAAACCAGACACTTAGAAACAAACTCTAAAATGTCTCTTTCCATTCTCGACCACTAGTACATTTTCTTCAAGTCCTTATACATTTCACACTACCCGGATGGATAGGTAAACAACTACTATATGCCTCTCGTAAAATCCTCTGAATAAGCTCATTGTCCTTGGGTACACAAATTCTGTCTCAGAACATCATGCAACCGTCGATACTAATACTAAACTCTGATTCATTTCTCATTTCACACTGAGCCATCTTAGCTTGCAATTTCTAATCACCTTTTTGAGCTTCAATAATCTCTTGCAGGAACATCAGTCTACCTCTCAACTCTGCCAGTACCGAACCATCACTAGTCATGGTCAACTGAGCATTCATAGCCCTTAGGGCGAACAATGTCTTCCTACTCAAAGCGTCAGCGACTACATTCGCCTTCCCTAGGTGATATTCTACTATCAACTCATAGTCTTTTATCAACTCCAACCATCTCCTTTGTCGTAAATTCAACTATTTTTGAGTCATCAAATACTTTAAACATTTGTGATCGGTGAATACCCGACATCTCTCACCATACATAAGGTGTCTCCAAATCTTTAATGCAAATACTATAGCTGCCAGCTCCAAATCGTGGGTCGGGTAATTTCTCTCGTGCGACTTAAGTTGTCTCGAGGCATATGCTATCAATTTGGCTTCATGCATGAGCATTCACCCTAATCCATTTAAGGAGGCGTTGCTATATACCACGAATTATTTCCTCGATTCTAGTTGCACTAAAACTAAGGCCTCAGTCAACAAAGCCTTTAATTTCTCAAAACTCTGCTGGCACTTCTCTATCCATTCGAACCTGGCATCCTTTTGTAACAACATTGTCATCGAAGTAGCTATCATAAAGAATCCATTCACGAATCTTTTGTAGTGCCTAGCTAAACCCAAAAAGCTTCGAACCTCTATCACATTCCTCAGCGGTTTCCACTCAACAATAGTCGAGATCTTATTCAGTTCAACTCTAATTCCATCTCCGGACACGATGTGTCCTAGGAATCCGACCTCCTTAAGCCAAAATTCACTCTTACTAAACTTGGCATACAATTTCTTATCTCTCAAGGTTTGTAAAATAGTTCTCAAATGCTCTGCGTGTTCATTCTTATCATAAGAGTAAATTAGTATATCATCGATAAAGACCACTATGAACTTATCCAAATACAGTCAAAAAATGTAGTTCATCAAATCTATAAACACCGTAGGGGCATTTGTTAAACCGAAGGCCATAACAAGAAACTCCTAGTGCCCATACCTTGTCCTAAACGTGGCTTTAGGTACATCTTGCTTGTTAACCCTTACCTGGTAGTAGCCAGACCTTAAGTCGATCTTAGAAAACACGGTGGCTCCCTTCAACTGATCGAA
The DNA here is from genome assembly GCF_007990345.1 of Gossypium hirsutum. Classification (NCBI taxonomy): domain Eukaryota; kingdom Viridiplantae; phylum Streptophyta; class Magnoliopsida; order Malvales; family Malvaceae; genus Gossypium; species Gossypium hirsutum. The sequence continues at coordinate 84,266,353 of NC_053429.1, forward strand.
TAAATCATCGATCCTTGGCAAGGGATACTTGATCTTCACAGTCACCTTGTTCAGTTGTCTATAGTCTATACATAACCTCATCAATCCGTTTTTCTTCTTCACAAAAAGTACCGAAGCACCCCACGGGGAAAAACTCGGTCTCGCAAAACCCTTATCAGTCAATTCTTGTAGTTGAACCTTCAACTCCTTCAACTCCGTAGGAGCCATTCTACGAAGCAATCAAGATGGGTGCCGTACCGAGAACTAACTCAATTCCAAATTCAACTTCCCTCACGGGAGGTAATCCTGGTAATTCCTCCGTAAACACATCTGTAAACTTACAAACCACTGGTATGGACTCAATCTTCAATTGAAATGCTTGGGTATTCAATACAAAGGTGAGATAGGTCTAATATCCCTTTTTCAAATATCTCACTGCCGATATGGATGATATCATCACAAGCAAGTTGTCCGTTCTACTCGATTCAACTTGAAGCCTTTTACACTTCAACTCAATAACTTTTCTCCCACAGTCCACTACAACACTATGAGAAGTCAGCCAATCCATCCCAAGGATTACCTCAAATTCATTAAACGGCAATAATATCAAGTTAGCCGAAAAACAGTGACCTCTAATTGTCAAAGGATAATTATTACACACTTGGTCAACTAGAACATGTTTGCTAAATGGTTGGACACTTTTATCACAAATTTAGTGGACTCTACTAGCATGTTCATACGAGGTATCAATTCCATAGAAATATAAGAGTGGGTAGATCTCGGGTCAATTAAAGCAACAACAAATATATCATGGATAGAAAAGCTACTTGTGATCACATCGGGAGACTCTGCCTCTTCACAGGCACGTATAGCATAAGTCCTTGCAGGCACTCTGCCCTCAGACCTCACAGCTGCATCTCTAGGTGCACCTTTACTGCTAACTCCACTTTCTACGTTCTTATGTGGTCTACCCCTTGAAGGAGCATTTCCCGATCTTACCCTTTGATCCTTATCTTTCTCGACCATATCGGGACAGCTACGAATTAAATGGACAAAAAACCCTCATTTAAAATAGCCTTTTCTGTTTCCTCGGCATTCACCGAAATGACGCCTGCAGCACTGTGAACATTCTAGTCTTTTCGGGCGAGCACTACCAACACTCGCAATAGAAGTAGTTTGGGCTTTTGTTACCGCGTACTGCTTATTCTTGCTCTTGTTCGAGAACTACACTGACGCGTTTGATTGGGTAGGAAATTCCATCAGTCTCTTAAATGAGGTCTGCTGTGATTTCCCCATTTGTCTTTTCCTTGAGTCTCGGTACTCGATGTCAGCTCTTCTCTTCTCTTTGGCCAATTCCTTGACCTTACATGCTCTTTCCACGACCACCACAAATTCCCTTATCTCCAAAATGCCAACTAATAGACGAATGTCTTCGTTCAAAACATCTTCAAGCCTCTTGCACATAATGGCTTCTGTAGATTTGCACTCCCGTGCATATTGCTAAGTCTCACAAACTCACGTTTATACTCAGTCGTCGTCCTACGGCCTTGCTTCAGCTCTAAAACCTCTTCTCTTTTCTGGTCCATGAACATCTAACTAATATACTTCTTTCAAAACTTCTCCTGGAAGAACTCCCATGTAATCATTTCCCTTGGTACAACTGACACAAGGGTGTTCCACTATTCATATGCTGAGTCTCGTAGGAGTGACACTATGCACTTCACGCAGTCCCTAGGCGTGCACGATAGCTCATGAAATACCCTAATGGTATTTTCCAACCAAAACTCTACTCTTTCCAGGTCGTCATCAACATTAGCCTAGAATTCCTTGGCACCTTATTTTTGTATCTTATCTACTAGGGGTTTCTCTCTCCTAACCAAATCCACTCCTTGCAGAGCTACAGGGGCATATTGAGGAATCGGAGGAGGTGGGGGAGGTGGAGTATTCAGATTCACATGAATGAACTCCGAATACCACGCATCCATCATATGGAGGTAAGTTTCTCTATCTCCTCTACCCTGACTCATCGTCACGGTCCCACTATCAATTGGTGCAATCCCTTCAGTTGGAGCCGTCGCATTACTTTCTACGTCATTTGCAATAGCTAGGTCAGGATCCTTTTACTATATGAAAAACATAATTTATAATTGTCAGGAGTCGTCACACTATCAATATACAACTAAGGCATGTATAGCTAGACTCGTATTCATGCTTGGATAGTCCTAGAATTGACTAAACCATAGCTCTGATACCATAAAATGTAACACCCCTTACCCAAGTCTGAGACTGGAGGTGGGCACGAGGCATTACCTGACTCAAACGCATGCATTCAATCTTTTTTGAAATGTAAAAACTAAGTCAAATTAAAACTTCCCTTTCGTAGTCCGTTGATTCATAATATGGGCCTACGACGCCCAAATCTTGCTTTGGAAATGGTCTGGGATTAACTCGATCGCTTATGAAAAATTTGGAAAATATCACTTGAAACAAGGCACACGCCCGTGTGGAAGGGCAACATGCCCATGTAGTCATTATAACATGGCGGTGTTAATGGCCTAATGGCCCGTGTAACACACATGGCTAAAGCATCTAGGGACACACCCGTGTCTCATACCGGTGTGAATTAAATTCTAAATGCAAACCTACAAGGGTTTTCACACAGCCTGACACACACCCGTGTCTATAGCCTGTGTCCCTCACATGGCCATGGCACGCCCGTCTCTTAGCCCATGTCTAAAAACCTTGACATTCTATTTCTGACGTCAGTACCCAATTTGGGAGACACGGCCAAGGTACACGCCCGTGGCTAGAGGCCATGTCCTCCACACGGCTGAGACACAAGGCCGTGTCTCTGCCCGTGTGTTTACTACCACGCATTCTGCCTTTTAAACTTTACGTGCAGGGGACACACGGCCGAACAACACGCCCGTGAGGCTAACCGTGTGTCACACACAGCCTAGACACATGCACATGTGTCTACCCGTGTGGACAATATTAGGCTATCTACCAAGCCTTTTCCACCCTGAAACAAAATCTAATATCAACCAACACATCAAAGATTTACTTAATATGATTTCTCAACCAAACGACCATAGCTAGGACCCATATACAATACATATGATCAACCATGCTAACAAGTTCACATTCATGAAAGGCTAGCTTACATTCACATAATAACTTTGAATATTGGCCATTTTCCATGCCCTTGTACAAAATGAATCAAATGCTAAAGTGAGCCAACATATTTGGCAAATTAAAAATGACACAAAACTCAAAATCGAGGTCCTATACATGCCGTAATCAAAATAAAAGATCTGTGACACCCCTAAATTGACCCTAGTCGGAAAGCGGTCTCGGGACCGCTAGACCGAGTCACCAAATTATTTGAATGTGATAATTATTGCCTAAAATATGTGAATATAAATGTGTGAAAGTTTTAAGCTTCGATTTAGTTAATTGCATGTGAATTTAGTTGATAGGACTTATGTGAGAAAATTTAGAAATGTGCTAGGCAAATGCAAGTGGCCTAATAGTGCATGTAATCAAAGGGGTGGACTTGCATGTCAATTTCCCCCCATTTAAGTACTAGTGGCCGGCCATGACAAGGGATGATGGGCAAAACATGTTGTGTTAATGGAAAAATAAAATAAGAAGCATGGGCAAAACATGTCATGAAACATGTTGTGTTAATGGAAGAATAAAATAAGAAGCATGGGCAATAAACTAATAAGAAATTGAAGGAAGAAAACAAAGAGAAAAAAATGTGTTCATCATTCTCATGCATGACAAAAAAAAAAGAAAGAAGAGAAAGGCTCTCATGTTGTTCTTGGCAAAATAGGAGGAAGAAAAAGAAGGAAAAAGAGCTTTGAGGAAATCGGCTATGGTGGTTTGATAGACTAAGGTATGTTTGATGATGTTCCATGAGATGCATGCATGTTTTAGTAGTTAGCTTGAGTTCTAAATAGCCCATGGTTCAAATCTTTACTATGTCATGGAGATGATATTCGGCCAAGGTGGATTGGTGTTGATATCATTTGCATGCTAAAAGTGAAGCTTTGTAATGGTGCATGTGATGGTGGATTGATGATTCTTGAATCTTCTTTTTAGCATTTTTGAGTGAGACATTAAGTTCTTTGTTTAACCATGACCAAAAATTGAAATGGTATGGTGTTGTGATGCAATCGGCCCCAACATAGACATGTATGTTCGGCCACATGAATAAGTACATAAGTTATGTGTATATTCGACCATAATCTAGCAAAATGAGACTTTAATGAGTTAAATTTGTTTGAATTAAGCTCAAGAGCAAAGGGGAACTAAATCCGATAAAGGGAAGGAAAAAGTGGTCGAATAGCCGCCGAAATCGTTCGACAACATCCGAGGTAAGTTTTAAGTGATTAAACGTTGAGTAAATTCAATTATAATAGGACATGATGAGTTGATTTAATAAGATATGATGTGGCCATGATATGTTCTAAGTTCAAATGGTAAGTTCTTAAGTGTTTGAGCTTGGGAATTTAAGGGTAATTTGAAATAGTCTGCTTAGGACAGCAGCAGTAACGTGAATTTAGAAAATCACCATATATTTATGGACTTGAATTAGAGGCTGAATGAGTCATGAAATTAAAGCTTAATGATTCTAGTTTCTTATAAAAGAAACCGTGTAAGCAAAGGAATTTCCGATAATGAGATACTTAAAGTTGTGTGAGACAGCGCAGAATGACACTGTAATCCTCTGTTCTGTATTTAGAAAATCATTATAAATTGTAAAAAAATGGTTATAAGATAAAATTTATATGCTTAGACTCCTTAATGAGTCTAGTTTCAAATGAAATCAAATAAAACACATTTTGAATTCTGTAAAATGAGAAATTTGATTCGTAGTGAAGAGTGGTCAGATTAGTCAAACAGTGAAACAGGGGAAACTTTAAGAAAAATCTGGTATTGATTGGCCAAACCTAAAATTCTGGAAATTTTATGGATGGAAGATATACGAGTCTATATTCAGGAAAAATTAACGGAAAGTGATTTGGAGTTTTGTAGCTCCAGTTATAAATAATTTAGTGACTATTGCTCAGGAAAAACAGCTTGTGCTGAATTTGAGATTGTGTTGGAAACCTTGATAAACTTGTTTTAGTTGCTCATAAGCTATTGATTAAACCCATACGTGAATTCTAAATTGTGATATTGGAAAATGATAGATGTAGATTCAGCCAAGACAGTGTGTATATGTGAAAGTATATGTGGTATGTGAAGTATATTTGGATAATTGTGATGTGAATACATGGAAATCTATATTTTGATTTAGGATTCTATGTGATGGATGTGAACATGCATATATGAGATAAGGCCTAATGGCCGATGTGATGAATGTGAAAGTGTATATATGTGATAAGGCCTAATGGCCGATGTGATGAATGTGAAAGTGTATGTATGTGATAAGGCCTAATGGCCGATGTGATGAATGTGAAAGTGTATATATGTGATAACGCCTAATGGCCGATGTGATGAATGTGAAAGTGTATATATGTGATAAGGCCTAATGGCCGATGTGACGAATGTGAAAGTGTATATATGTGATAAGGCCTAATGGCCGATGTGACGAATGTGAAAGTGTATATATGTGATAAGGCCTAATGGCCGATGTGATGAATGTGAAAGTGTATATATGTGACAGGGCCGAGTGGCCAACGTGATGGATGTGAAAGTGTATACATGTGATAAGTCCCGAAGGGCATTTGTGTCAGTACTATATCCGGGTTAAAACCCCGCAGGCTTTATGCGAGAATATTATCACTGATTAATGTCCGTAAGCTTCGTGCTCGTACTATATCCGAGCTCTAAAGACCCGATGACTACGTCTGGGGATTTTGTCCGGGTAAGACCCGATAACTTCGTGTGGAGATTATGTCCGGGTAAGACTTCGTAATAAGAATTGCTTATAAATATATTCAATGCGAAAGGTTAAACAGGTATGTACTCCAAGTTTATAAGTGAGCTTGATTTGCACTAAATCATAAGGTAGTTATGTGATGCATACGAGAGCAATCTATGAGACTATTCCTATGATTATGTGACATCGGATCAGTGTGAGAGGTTATGTGAAATCATACGATATATCTATGTCACATGAGCTCACTTTTATGTGAAAGTTTATCTGCCTATTGTATATGATGAGATGTGCATATTCGGTAAAGGGATGGTATGCCCGAAGGAAGAGTGAAATAAAAAATACGAACAACTATGTTATAATTTGATTGTTATCTGTTGACACTGCTTAAAACTTACTAAGCATTAAATGCTTACTCCGTTCTTTGAATCTCTGTTTTATAGATTTTGGTTCGTCAGCTATCGGACTCGGGATTTTTGGAAGTCGAAGTCTCCCACACTATCAAAGCCCCCTTTTGGTACAATTTTGGTTGAACTTTGAAATGGCATGTATAGGACTACCCTTTTGTTGTTGGTCATGTACCCTTCGGTTTTGTGTAAATTTGGATAGCCATGCGAAAATGGCTTAAATATACTTTGATCATAGCATTATAATCGTTTTGTATGTTGTCCGTCGAGAGGTATGGAAATGTTGGTAACGGTTAGCCATGGGAAGGGTTATTCTTGATCACTTTTGGAATATGTATGACAAACTCTAGTTGATTCATGGAGGATCATGAAATAGGTAAAGTTTACCTTAAAAAAAAACAGATGCTGGCAGCAGCAGTGATGTGGATGTGAAAAATCACTAAAAATAGTAGGAATGGAATTAAATAGTGAATAAATTATGTAAGCGAACCTTGATGAATCTATTTTCATAGGAAAGTAACGAAACGATCATATGGACAGTATGTTAAGAGATATTCAGGTTCTCGTGAGACAGGGCCAGAACGGTTTCTCGATTCCCTATTCCGACTTTGGAAATTCATTATAAATTAACCCGAGATAATTAGGAGTCATGCCATATATGTATAGATTCCTCTCTTAGTCTAGTTTCTATAGAAACAAACGGAATCAGTATTGAATCTCTGTGCAGGGAGATATCCAAATCGTAATGCATGAAGGTCAGTGTAGTCGCACCCTGTAACAGGGGAGAATTTAACGAATAAACTGTACTAATTGGCCTGACCAAAAATTCTAGAAAAAAATATGTAGATGGGCATATGAGTCTAGTTTCAGAGAAAAATTACGAAACTGATTTTCGAGTTGTGAAACTCAAGATATGATTTTTAAGGTGACAGTGACGCAGTTAGCCAACTGCCTGGAAATTTTTAAAATGGACTGCGATAGTAAGCGAATTTAGTCTGTGAACCCCTCGTGTCCGACTCCGGCAAAAGTCTCGGGTACGGGGTGTTACAATTTTATTGGTATCAGAGCTACGGTTTAGTCGATTCTAGGACTACCGTAATACGTTTGGGTCTAGCTATACATGCCATTATGTGAATATTTGATAGTGTGGTGATTTCTGACAATTGAAAATGTGTTTATTTATTGTAATGAATTCCGATCCCGATCGAGCTGTAGCAGATGGTATTGAGAGGACTGAGACATGCTTATGATGTGTCAATATTGAGAAGGGTATAACATAAGTAAGTTCTTGAGTAATAGAGCTTAAATTATGATTTGATTAGATCATGTTTTAAGCAAATCAAAATCATGCTCTTTGTGTGTGACTATTGAGCCGAAATTGCAAGAGTGATAAGTGTCTTGTGTTTGAGTTTTGCTAATGAAAATGAAATACGAATGTGTCATGATTTATTGTTAAATGTGCATGGTTATTCGAATGATGTCCGGGCTAAGTCCCGAAGGCTTTGTGCTAAGTGACCATATCCGGACTAAGATCCGAAGGCATTTGTGCGAGTTACTAATTCCGGGCTAAGCCCGAAGGCATTGGTGCGAGTTACTAAATCCGGGTTAAGTCCTGAAGGCATTTGTGCGAGTTACTATAACCGGGCTAAGTCCCGAAGAGCATTCATGCTAGTGATGTATCCGGGCTAAGTTCCGAAGAGCATTCGTGCTAGTGATGTATCCGGGCTAAGTCTCGAAGAGCATTCATGCTAGTGATGTATCCGGACTAAGTTCTGAAGAGCATTCGTGCTAGTGATATATCCGTGCTAAACCTCGAAGAGCATTCGTGCTGGTGTTATATCCGGGCTAGGTCCCGAAGAGCAATCATGCTGGTGACGTGTATTCGGGCCTTCGTGCCCAGTAGGCTTCGTGCCGGTAATTTGAGCAAAGTTTAAGTATTCATTACTATACGAATTCAAATTTAAATGAGATGATATGTTTAAAAGTGTACATACATGATGTTTATAGACTTGGTTAAGTCATTTTAATGTGTAATAACGAATGAATAAGAGCACTATGTGTGTGAATGATTAGAGGCACTGTGTGTGTGCAAATTCCTTTAATCGAGCACTATGAGTGCGAGATCGGTCAGTGGGCACTAAGTGTGTGAAGTGGAATTCATGTAAGACCTCGTCTAGGACGAAGGCATTAATTGAGATAGTGTGTAAGACCATGTCTGGGACATGGCATCGGCTCGATATGTGAGCATATGAAAGACCATATCTAGGATATGGAATTGTAAGAGCTATATGTGCTTAATGAGTATCCGTAATGATTTCGAATGATTCAACGGGTATCGTTAACAGTGATTAAATGTGCTAAATGAATTCAATGTTCAGGTATGTGGAAGTTGATTTTCTTTTGGAAATGAGTTAAGTTGAATATTGAGATGTGATAAAGTTATAAAGGATATTTATTGGGATGTTTGAGTATATGTGTACTTTCGGTTAGGTTACAGCTTATACATGAATGAAAATGTGGGTTACAAATATGTGGGTTGATGATGTGAATTATACATGTTAATATGTGTTTAATATGTGTTTGAAATGCATTTGTGAATTAAATTAAGTGATTATTGCTTATGAAATCAATAATGAATTACAATTGCTATCGATGAGCTAATGTTTATATGAATATAATTCAATAAGAGGACGTTATCCTAAACTATGCATCGGTAGAAATTTTCGGGGACGAAAATCCCTAAAGGGGGGAAGAGTTGTGACACCCCTAAAGTGACCCTAGTCGGAAAGCGGTCTCGGGACCGCTAGACCGAGTCACCAAATTATTTGAATGTGATAATTATTGCCTAAAATATGTGAATATAAATGTGTGAAAGTTTTAAGCTTCGATTTAGTTAATTGCATGTGAATTTAGTTGATAGGACTTATGTGAGGAAATTTAGAAATGTGCTAGGCAAATGCAAGTGGCCTAATAGTGCATGTAATCAAAGGGGTGGACTTGCATGTCAATTTCCCCCCATTTAATTACTAGTGGCCGGCCATGACAATGGATGATGGGCAAAACATGTTGTGTTAATGGAAAAATAAAATAAGAAGCATGGACAAAACATGTCATGAAACATGTTGTGTTAATGGAAGAATAAAATAAGAAGCATGGGCAATAAAGTAATAAGAAATTGAAGGAAGAAAACAAAGAGAAAAAAATGTGTTCATCATTCTCATGCATGACAAAAAAAAAAGAAAGAAGAGAAAGACTCTCATGTTGTTCTTGGCCGAATAGGAGGAAGAAAAAGAAGGAAAAAGAGCTTTGAGGAAATCGGCTACGGTGGTTTGATAGACTAAGGTATGTTTGATGATGTTCCATGAGATGCATGCATGTTTTAGTAGTTAGCTTGAGTTCTAAATAGCCCATGGTTCAAATCTTTACTATGTTGTGGAGATGATATTCGGCCAAGGTGGATTGGTGTTGATATCATTTGCATGCTAAAAGTGAAGCTTTGTAATGGTGCATGTGATGGTGGATTGATGATTCTTGAATCTTCTTTTTAGCATTTTTGAGTGAGACATTAAGTTCTTTGTTTAACCATGACCAAAAATTGAAATGGTATGGTGTTGTGATGCAATCGGCCCCAACATAGACATGTATGTTCGGCCACATGAATAAGTACATAAGTTATGTGTATATTAGGCCATAAGCTAGCAAAATGAGACTTTAATGAGTTAAATTTGTTTGAATTAAGCTCAAGAGCAAAGGGGAACTAAATCCGATAAAGGGAAGGAAAAAGTGGTCGAATAGCCGCCGAAATCGTTCGACAACATCCGAGGTAAGTTTTAAGTGATTAAACGTTGAGTAAATTCAATTATAATAGGACATGATGAGTTGATTTAATAAGATATGATGTGGCCATGATATGTTCTAAGTTCAAATGGTAAGTTCTTAAGTGTTTGAGCTTGGGAATTTAAGGGTAATTTGAAATAGTCTGCTTAGGACAGCAGCAGTAACGTGACTTTAGAAAATCACCATAAATTTATGGATTTGAATTAGAGGCTGAATGAGACATGAAATTAAAGCTTAATGAGTCTAGTTTCTTATAAAAGAAACCGTGTAAGCAAAGGAATTTTCGATAATGAGATACTTAAAGTTGTGTGAGACAGCGCAGAATGACATTGTAATCCTCTATTCTGTATTTAGAAAATCATTATAAATTGTACAAAATTGGTTATAAGATAAAATTTATATGCTTAGACTCCTTAATGAGTCTAGTTTCAAATGAAATCAAATACAACACATTTTTAATTATGTAAAATGATAAATTTGATTTGTAGTGAAGAGTGGTCAGATTAGTCAAATAGTGAAACAGGGGAAACTTTAAGAAAAATCTGGTATTGATTGGCCAAACATGAAATTATGGAAATTTTATGGATGGAAGATATACGAGTCTATATTCAGGAAAAATTAACGGAAAGTGATTTGGAGTTTTGTAGCTCCAGTTATAAATAATTTAGTGACTATTGCTCAGGAAAAACAGCTTGTGCTGAATTTGAGATTGTGTTGTAAACCTTGATAAACTTGTTTTAGTTGCTCATAAGCTATTGATTAAACCCATACGTGAATTCTAAATTGTGATATTGGAAAATGATAGATGTAGATTCAGCCAAGACAGTGTGTATACGTGAAAGTATATGTGGTATGTGAAGTATATTTGGATAATTGTGATGTGAATACATGGAAATCTATATTTTGATTTAGGATTCTATGTGATGGACATGAACATGCATATATGAGATAAGGCCTAATGGCCGATGTGATGAATGTGAAAGTGTATATATGTGATAAGGCCTAATGGCCGATGTGATGAATGTGAAAGTGTATCTATGTGATAAGGCCTAATGGCCGATGTGATGAATGTGAAAGTGTATATATGTGATAAGGCCTAATGGCCGATGTGAGGAATGTGAAAGTGTATATATGTGATAAGGCCTAATGGCCGATGTGACGAATGTGAAAGTGTATATATGTGATAAGGCCTAATGGCCGATGTGACGAATGTGAAAGTGTATATATGTGATAAGGCCTAATGGCCGATGTGATGAATGTGAAAGTGTATATATGTGACATGGCCGAGTGGCCAACGTGATGGATGTGAAAGTGTATAAATGTGATATGTCCCGAAGGGCATTTGTGTCAGTACTATATCCGGGTTAAAACCCCGCAGGCTTTATGCGAGAATATTATCACTGATTAATGTCCGTAAGCTTCGTGCTCGTACTATATCCGAGCTCTAAAGACCCGATGAGTACGTGTGGGGATTTTGTCCGGGTAAGACCCGATAACTTCGTGTGGAGATTATGTCTGGGTAAGACTTCGTAATAAGAATTGCTTATAAATATATTCAATGCGAAAGGTTAAACAGGTATGTACTCCAAGTTTATAAGTGAGCTTGATTTGCACTAAATCATAAGGTAGTTATGTGATGCATATGAGAGCAATCTATGAGACTATTCCTATGATTATGTGACATCGGATCAGTGTGAGAGGTTATGTGAAATCATACGATATATCTATGTCACATGAGCTCACTTTTATGTGAAAGTTTATCTGCCTACTGTATATGATGAGATGTGCATATTCGGTAAAGGGATGGTATGCCCGAAGGAAGAGTGAAATAAAAAATACGAACAACCATGTTATAATTTGATTGTTATCTGTTGACACTGCTTAAAACTTACTAAGCATTAAATGCTTACTCCGTTCTTTGAATCTCTGTTTTATAGATTTTGGTTCGTCAGCTATCGGACTCGGGATTTTTGGAAGTTGAAGTCTCCCACACTATCAAAGCCCCCTTTTGGTACAATTTTGGTTGAACTTTGAAATGGCATGTATAGGACTACCATTTTGTTGTTGGTCATGTACCCTTCGGTTTTGTGTAAATTTGGATAGCCATGCGAAAATGGCTTAAATATGCTTTGATCATAGCATTATAATCGTTTTGTATGTTGTCCGTCGAGAGGTATGGAAATGTTGGTAACGGTTAGCCATGGGAAGGGTTATTCTTGATCACTTTTGGAATATGTGTGACAAACTCTAGTTGATCCATGGAGGATCATGAAATAGGTAAAGTTTACCTTAAAAAAAAACAGATGCTGGCAGCAGCAGTGATGTGGATGTGAAAAATCACTAAAAATAGTAGGAATGGAATTAAATAGTGAATAAATTATTTAAGCTAACCTTGATGAATCTATTTTCATAGGAAAGTAACGAAACGATCATATGGACAGTATGTTAAGAGATATTCAGGTTCTCGTGAGACAGGGCCAGAACGGTTTCTGGATTCCCTGTTCCGACTTTGGAAATTCATTATAAAGTAACCAGAGATAATTAGGAGTCATGCCATATATGTATAGATTCTTCTCTGAGTCTAGTTTCTAAAGAAACAAACGGTATCAGTATTGAAACTCTGTGCAGGGAGATATCCAAATCGTAATGCATGAAGGTCAGTGTAGTCTCACCCTGTAACAGGGGAGAATTTAACGAATAAACTGTACTAATTGGCCTGACCAAAAATTCTAGAAAAAAATATGTATATGGGTTTATGAGTCTAGTTTCAGGGAAAAATTAAGAAACTGATTTTCGAGTTGTGAAACTCAAGATATAATTTTTAAGGTGACAGTGACGCAGTTATCCAACTGCCTGGAAATTTTTAAAATGGACTGCGATAGTAAGCGAATTTAGTCTGTGAACCCCTCGTGTCCGACTCCGGCAACGGTCTCGGGTACGGGGTGTTACAAGATCTAACTATACTAAGTGCTTCGGATGATAGTGTGACTGGCTTCTTCGACGTCGAGATGATCCTCAAGCTACTATGGTGGCACAATAAGAAAATGGAAAGGGAAATAGGGTAAGCATAGAGCTGAGTAAGTTGCATGAAAACAAACAACAACTACTTATCATACGGCAATATGCTCATAACCTTTCATAGATTATTCATAAATACCATAAATAAATGCAAGTACAACTTACTCATCACCATCCAATACAACTCATTTTGCATACATTGAACCCATGTCTCATACATTTCAATTAGGTACCTATACCACTCACCACATGATCATGACTTTTCTCATTTTGATATAAATCATAAACCTTTTGTTAAACCATTTGGAATGCTACCGGATACTCAATAGCCCTAACATGGTTAAGATGCCGACAGCATGTCCCAGACATAGTCTTACACTGGCTTTCATATAACGAGGCCGATGCCATGTCCTAGACAGGTTACAATAGCTCTCATCTATCGGTGCTGACGTCATGTCCTAGACAGGTCTTACATTGACACATTACAAGCTGACGCCATGTCCCGGATAGGTTTTACACTAGCTTGTGTATCACGAGACCGATGCATGCCCTAGACATGTCTTACACTGGCTTAAATATCTCGAGGCCGATGCCTGTCCCAGACATGTCTTACACTAGCTCTCATACTGTGTCTAGTGCATGTCCCAAACATGTCTTAGACTAGCACACATATCACCCATTATCACGGTACAAATATTCAAGTCTATTCATAGGTTCAACGAAAGTCTTTACTACGTAAGTTTCTCAACATGTATCCTCATATTCCAAAATCGAGACAATTTATGCCATATCAACTCAAATACACATTATAAAGATATAGTTGTATTATTGACATACAACTTACCTTGGATTACAAAAATGTAGGCGGCTAGACAATTTACTCAACTTGTTTGGTCTTCCTCCGGTCCAAGTCTGGTTTTCGCGTTTCTTGATCTAAAATAATAAAAATTCACTCATTTAACCTCTAAATAAATTTAAGAAATCATAAGTTCACATTTTTGGCAAAATGACCATTTTTCCCTTAGACTTTCACAAAATGACCATTTTATCCCTAGGCTCGAAAATTAATTTTTATCAAATTTCTTCAAATATTAAGCCTAGCCGAACCTTTTTTACTCTTATAGTGACCCAAAATTCCCTTAGTTTCACAACATTACTATCCATTTTACAAACTTTACAAAATGGTCCTTTTTAGGGTTTTCATGAGAAGTTCTTTCACAAAAGTTGTTCACTACACCACTAAGATTCATTTTCTTCCATTAAAACTTAGCAAACATCATAAACCCTTTCATGAAAAAACCCTAGACTATTAACCATTTTGAAAAATGGTCCCCTCATTAGCTAGCTCATACTACAAGGGTTCCAAAAGTACAAAAATTATCAAAAATAACCTTAGAATTGACTTACTTGCAAGAGGATAGCTTGGCTAAAATTTTTTGAAGCTTAAAAACCCCTCTTTTACTGGTATGAATGGTGGGAAGAAGATGAGAGAAAATAAAATACCAATCTCTCCTTATTCAATTTTACTTTTAACCAATTTAGTTACCAAAACCCACCTAACCTAGTCAACTTGGTCAAATCTTGTTCCTATGGCTGGCCTGTAACATGAAATAGGGCCTAAACGGAACAGTGGCTGCGGAACCACAAATTTGAGGTAGAAAATTTATTTTATTATTATTTTTAAGTTCATGATATAATTGCATGATTGTGTGAAAATTTCGTGATGAAATTCTATGCATAAAGTGCTTAAGTTGAGGTTAAGGACTAAATCTAATAATTTGCAAGACTTGCATTCTAGAAGTTTTTAGTATGAACCTGCTTTGGAATATTAATTAGGAGGGTTTAAATAAAAATTTGACCAATTTTAAGTTCATGGACAAAAATTAGGACATGGAAGGAATTTTTTAAAGTTTAGTAAGGAGGGGCAATTTGGTCATTTGGATATTAAATGAATTAAAAAGGGAAAAATAACACAAAATTTGTTATCATCTTCTTTAGTTGCTGCCGAATTTTTTCTCTCTCCATAGCTAGGGTTTCTTCAAATTTCAAGCTCCATAGTAAGTGATTCCAAGCCCCGTTTTTAATGTTCTTTACATTTTCGGAGTCACGGTAGTTCGATAAAGCTTATGCTAGCAATAATTTAAGCTAGGGTTCATATTTGGAAAAATATCCATAGGTGAAAAGTGTTTATTTTGATGTTTTATGATAGAATATGAGGTCTTAGATTATATTAGACAACTTGTGCTACTCAGTTTTAGGTAAAAACGAGTAAAAGGGCTTAATCGGTAAAAATACCTAATAGTCAGAAGTGCATGTTAGAGTGTGAATTTGATGCTGCCATAGACGGGAACAATGATCAGCATGTCATACAACATAAGAATAAGGGATAAAGTTTAATTCCTGAGCGTAGGGGCAAAAGTATAAATATGCAAAAGTTTAGGGGCAAAAATGTAATTTTTGCAAAGTTTGAGTAAAGGACTGTTTTGATAAATGTGAATATTAAATAAGTTAAATTTGCTATTATAGATCAAGAAGAATGAAATTCGGGAGTAGATCGGGGAAAAGAAAAAGTAAAGGACTAAATTGTAAAGTTTAGTCACATTTTGTATCCAGGTAAGTTTGCAGTAAATAAATGCAATATTCTTTTATTTTACATTATTATTTTCAATTTCCAGCATTTATATACTTTTTTTTGAGAATATTTAAAGTCGAATTAAAGGCGAAGTGACAGAGAAAAAGCATTGGAAGCCCCGTTTGAACCTTAGGAATGTTAGGATATTGGGGTTGACAGGACAGAAATGAGCCATGTAAGTCCATATCAGATATATGGCTTTAGAGACAGGAATGAGCCATGTAAGCCCATATTAGATATATATATATATATGGCATTGGAGACAGGAATAATTCATGTAAGTCCATGTCGAAGACATGGCATTGGCAGGATATTGATAGACAGGAACGACCTTAGTATCCTTAGTATTCTGAGTGGTTCAATAGGTCATTGCACATGTTAAATTACAGTGAATTATCAGCAAAAAGGGAAGGTAGATTATATTTATGAATAGTGAAAGGTCAGGTAAGAAAGAAGGCAAGTGAGTAAAGAAGAAGGTAGAAAATGAGAATGGAAAGAAAGTTTATGAGGCTAGGTAACATTATGTATATTTATTCATTATGTTGAATGTTGTAATTTTTTTGCTTGTAAGCTTACTAAGATAGTGCTTACTCTCTTTATTTTCTTTTTCTTATAGTTTTTCTCAAGCCACTAGGTGATCAAAGGAAACGTCGGAAACCGATCACACTATCGAAGAAATCACATTGGTATAGTTAGACGTTTTGTTTTGTGTATGGCATGTATACGAACTTGGTTTCTTTTGATATGATATGAGCAATGAATGATGTGTAAATACTTGCTAGTGATTAACTAATAGAATGCCTGATGATATACATGTTTAATAGTATGTATGATTAAGTAGTAACTATCACATGAAAACTAAGAAAACTATGAAAGTAACTTAAAAACAGATTCAAGTATTCAGAAATAACGTGATTTTGAAAAATCACAAGAAATTGTAGAGACATGATTTGATGGTGAATAATATATTAAATTAAAGCTCATTGTCTCTATTTTCATATGGAATAAGCAAAATAGGAAAAGGTTTTGTATTTTATAAGATATCTAAGTTTTGGTGAAATAGGGCCAGAGCAATTTCTGGATCCCCTGTTCCAACTTTAGAAATTCACCATATATTTTACAAAAATAATTAGATGGTTTACTTTAAATGGTTATAATCCTTATTGAATCTAGTTTTAATATAAACAAACATTATAGTCATATGATTTTCTTACAGAGAGAAAAGTGGTTCGTAGTAAGTAGAGGGCAGTGCAGTCGAATTCTGAAACAGGGGTAACTTTAACTAATAAACTGTACTAATTGGCTAAGTAAAAAATTGTAGAAAAAATTTAGTAGATAGATATATGAGTCTAGGTTCAGGAAAAATTTATGGATCTTAATTTCGAGTTTTTAAAATCGATAAATGAATTTTTAAGCAACCATGATGCAGAAAAACAGTTTATTCCGAAAATTAAAAAAGTGGTTTAGAGTTGTTTAAAAGGTAAGATAAGTTTAGTAACACCTCAAGCTTGACTCCGGTGACAGTTTTGGGCGTGGGGTCGTTACACGGCCAAGCTTTTCTTAAAGGTATAATTGCACTTTAAAGGCCTCCAATTATGGCTCTCTAGCTATTTAGTATATCTATCAAGTGAAATAGAACTTTTACCCTTTATGCAATTTAGTCCTTTTTCAAAATTAAGCTTCCAAATGCTAAAATTAATTCACCAATTTTTTCATGCACTTATATAAACATGCTATAACTCTAATATAATAATAAAATAATTTCTCTCACTTCAGATTGGTGGTCCCAAAACCACCATTCCGACTAAGCCCAAAATCGGGCTATTACACCACTGGCCCTATTCTTTCAATGATCTTATATGGCCCGATGAAACACAGACTCAATTTGCCTTTGCGACCAAATCGAAGGATTTTCTTCCATGAAGATACTTTCAGAAATACTCTGTCAATGATATGAAATTCAATTTCTTTACGCTTCAAATCCACATACGATTTTTGTCGATTAGAAGCTGCTTTCAAACTGTCACAAACTACTTTCACATTGTCTTCAATCTCTCTAATCAACTCAACCCTGTGAATCTTTTTCTCACTAAGCTCAGTCCAATATAATGGAGTTCGGCATTTGCGACCATAAAATGCTTCTATGATGCCATCTTTATGCTCAATTGAAAACTGTTGTTATACGAGAATTCAACCAATAGTAAATATTTCTACTAGTTGCCTTCAAATTCTAAAACACAGCAACAAAGCATATCTTCAAGAATTTGAATTATTCTCTCAAACTGACCATCGGTTTGCGGATGAGAAGCAGTACTAGAGTGCAACTGTGTACCCAAATCTTCTTCCAATTTTTTCTAAAATCGCGGCGTAAACCTTGGATCTCCATCTAAAATGATAGAAACTAGCACCCCATGCAATCTAACAATCTCAAAATTGTACAACTCAGCTAATCTATCAAACGAATAGTCTATACGTATCGGAATGAAATGTGTAGACTTTGTCAGTTGATCAACGACAGCCCAAATAGCATCTTTCTTTTTTAGAGACAGGGGTAATTCTGATATGAAATCCATCGTAACTCTATCCCATTTCCACTCTAGTATCATCAAAAGCTGTAGTAATCTCAATGGCACTTGATGTTCAGCTTTGACTTATTAACAAACTAAACATATCGATACAAACTTTGAAATGTCTCGTTTCATACTCGGCCACCAATATAATTGTTTCAAATCATTATACATTTTAGTACTCCCTGGATGAATAGATAAACAACCGATGTGTGCTTTGTGTAGAATTTTCTAAATAAGCTCGGAATTCTTTGGTACACAAATTCTACCTCGGAACAATACACAATCATCAGATTTGATCTGATAATCTGAATCAGTAGTCGAATTGTATTGCATTCTTTTAGCTTGTAATTCATTATCACATTTTTGAGCTTCACAAATTTGTTGAAGAAATATTGTTTAGCTTTTAATTCAGCCAAAATCGAACCATCAGTAGACAAGGTTAACTGTGTGTTCCATTCGCAAAGCAAATAATGATTTTCTACTTAGAGCATCCGTGACTACATTCGCTTTCCCCAGATGATAATCAATCACTAACTCATAGTCTTTCGACAATTCGAGCCATCTTCGTTGACACAAATTCAAATCTTTCTGAGTCATTATATACTTCTAGCTCTTGTGATCAGTAAAGATATGCCACTTTTCACCATATAAATGATGTCGCCAAATTTTCGATACAAAAACAATAGCAGGTAATTCTAAATCGTGCACCGGATAATTCTTTTCATGTTGTTTCAATGGTCTAAAAGCATAACCTATCACTTTACCCTCTTGCATCAAAACACAACCCAAACTATTCAATGACGCGTCTCTAAAAAACAAAAACTCTTTACCTGACTTAGGTTAAAGAAAAATTCGTTCCTTAGTTAACAATCCATTCAACTATTCAAAACTCTATTGACATTTCTCAAACCATTCAAACTTCACATCTTTCTGTAGCAATCTAGTCATCCATGTAGAAATCATCAAGAATCCTTTAACAAAACACCGATAATAACCAACTAGTCCCAGAAAGCTTCGAACCTCTGACACATTTCGTGGTGGTTTCCAGTCAACAACGACAAAAATCTTGCTCGGATCAACTCGTATGCCTTTCGCCGAAACGATATATCCTAGAAATCCAACCTCTCGGAGCCAAAACTTGCATTTGCTGAACTTAGCAAAAAGTTGCTTGTCTCTAAATATTTGTAACCATTCTCAAACGTTCAGCATGTTCCGACTCATCTCGGGAATAGATCAGAATGTCATCAATGAATACAACAACAAATCTGTATAAATACGGACTAAAGATTCAATTTATCAAATCCGAAAAAACTGCAAGAGTGTTAGCTAATCCGAAAGGCATAACAAGAAATTCATAATGTCTGTACCTTGTTCTGAATGCAATTTTTGGCATGTCTAAATCTTTAAGTCATAACTGATAATAACCAGATCTCAAATCAATCTTCGAAAACACTGTTGCTTCTTTCAATTGATTAAAAAAACCATCAATTCTCAACAAAGGATACTTGTTCTTTATCGTAACCTTGTTGAGCTGATGATAATCAATACAAAGTCTCATTGATTTGTCTTTCTTCTTTACGAAAAACAATGGTGCACCCAGGGCAAAAAACTAGGTCGCGCAAAACCTCTATTATTAACTCTTGCAACTGAGCTTTTAATTCTTTCAGTTCTGTCGGAGCCATTCTATATGGAGCTATCGATATCAGTGATGTTCCTGGCACTAATTCTATAGCAAACTCAACCTCTCTAATCAGTGGCAATCCTAATAACTCTTCTAGGAACACATCCGAGTACTCACAAACCACTGGTACTGATTCAATCCTTGATTCAGACACTTTTGTATCTAGTACATACACAAGATAAGCTTCGTAACCTTTCTCACATATCTCTGAGTTGATATCGATGAAATCACAATAGGTAATCCACTCAAGTCATCTGATTAAATTCAAAGGATTTTACTATTCTGACATTTCAATTCAATAGTCTTTTGTCTATAATTCACAACAGCATTATGCAGCGTTAACCAATCCATACCCAAAATTACATCAAATTGATCAAACAAGTATAACATCAAATTAGCTGGAAAATAGTAACCCCGAAAAATATATTAAAAAGTATTTATATAAACAATGATACCATAAATATAATAAATGTTTTATTATATTAAAAAATAAATATAATAAGTATTTTACTGTATTCAACAATTTTTAATATTTTATATTTTGGGTTGGATTATTTAGTTGGGTTATTTTTTTTAGGTTTCGTGTAATGGATTTAATTATTATTGGATTAGTAATTTAATATAAGTTTAAATATACAATTATTTTTTAACATACTTGATTAATATAGTATTATTTCATAACATAATATTCGGAGTGGGTCAGGCCGAGCTTGGACAAGAAAACTCTTGCCTAAGGTCTGACCTATAAAGAAAATGAGCTTTAAATTTTAACCAAACCCATTTTTCAGGCCTCTTATTTTTTTCAAACCCCTTTATTTTTTGAGTGGACCTTTGAACTATTAGTGAATGGGGATAAAAATAAACTTTTGAGAAATTAACGAAAGATTCAAAACGTGTATTAATGCCACTTTTTTTAAGGTTCTATTTGGCCCCACCTATATATGGTGCGCAAAAGAGTTACTAGCAAATAAACCTCAAGGATACAATGAAGCTTAATGAATGTCTACGTTTTGCATTGAAGAAAACAATCAACTAAGCACTGAGTGAAGCATAACAATGATATCAATTTCTATAAAAAAAATTGTAGTAATTCTTTATAGAACAATCTAAGATATAAAACATGGTGAGAGATTAAAAAGAAACTTTTTTCAATGTTTCTAGGTATATCCAAAAAATAAAATTTCTCTCCTATTTATAGGAGGTCTCATGTCTCTTCATAGGGACCTAACCACCCAAATGAATAGTCATATCTTTAACCACAAACATAATTATTAAATAGGTATCAACTTGAATAATTATGACCCTTTGTTATTAATTAAGTGATATAACTTTTGAGAACAAGAGACATAACTGATCACTATGAATAGTGATAACTTTTGATTAATTACCAAGTGATATTATTTTTTGGATCACTTGTAACTTTTTAGCTATAACTATTGGAACATTATAAATATTTTGAAAATGTTCCAACAATCTTCCCCCATTTTCAAAATATTCTAGATTTTGATAATTTTGGAAATCAATTGCATAAAGGAAGGTATCTTATGATTGAACCTTTACTTAGTGAAAACATGTTAAAGTCAATTGAAATTGAATGGTAGACTATGTTTGAACCAGCTATTCCATTTGATTAACCAAATACATCCCACACAATGATTTCAACACTAGTCAATGCATAGTATCCAAGGACACTATTACGGCCATGTGTCTATAACCTCTTTTCATAAGTTCTGTCAAAGCCAAACCCTAGAGCTCCTAGAAGCGGCCACACTTCCACTCACATAACTAGATCCCATTGGGAGTGTTCCCATAATTATAACACTCTAACACATTTATGCTATGGGTTTATTAAGAGCATAACACTCATTGTTCCCTTTATCATTACAGGTACCTAGCACTTATCCCCATAGGGTGCTATTATTTTTATAGCGCTAACAATCACATACCAATGATGTACTTAGTCTTATTGAACTCAAGACTTGATGTTATTCCAAGTGTTGAGTTGATTTTCCATCATGGGTGACTTCAATATTATGGGCTCATATCTCATCCCAAATTTCCAACTTTCCAGCATAGCTATGTTAATTATCTATACCACATGGTGAAACTTTATATTTATTTGTGCCTTGAAAATTCACACGGCCAACATCCCCACAATGTGTAATTTTCGATTCTTTTGCAAAAGAATGCTATCAAGGATATCCTTTCTATTATTGTAAAATTATAATGATCACTTTATCTTTTCTTATCATGACAATTTCATATTTGGTTACTTTATTTATTTCTTAATATCTAAGAAATTAATTCACAATCACCAAATATATAAAACCATACATCATGTCTTTTTCACCAAGTAAGTTGTTGTAAAGAGGCCTTGAATCCCTTGGTGAAACTAGACAACATATTTGTTATTTCTCATAGCTTCTTTTCAAAAGTCAGTACATAACTTTAAGACCTTTTTCTTTTTTTGTATCCATAGTCAAAAAATACTATTTTTCTCCACACACCTTATATATACGAGTGTGTAACATATATAGTCATATTAGATGACCATCAATTGTCCAATTACGTGACTATAAAATCACACATTTATTCACCTTTCACCATGGACATTATCAATTATTTTTTTACTATGATCAAAATCATGTCTATTAGGTAAATGGGCCAAATAGCATTAATATTACTATTTCATACTCATGAGTTATTTGATTCATGGCTTCCAAAGTAAATTTCAAAATTTACTATATCTTAAAACTATATAGAATCATGAGTTTATAGATCATATCTAAGCCATATAAAAACCACATGCATCATCATAAATATGCACAGTATGATCTAGATTTCAAATATATAATTATCACGTTATATATATTCACTAGAAGATTTCATACTAGAATAGTGATCTTATTATACAAGCCAATGCTTTCCACTATTCTACATTGACTAGAAAAAGTAACCATGCATATCCATATGACTTATTTAGTTTCTAGTTAAAATCACTTCTAATCCAAATTTTATAACATAAAAAAAATATATATGCAATCATATATAAAACCCATTTAGCTTATGGCTATTTAACAAAAACAACAACCAAATTATTTATATTATATAATCATCTACAAAGTTTCATTTTAAGCAATGAAAAAAATGTCTCATCAATATCATCCAAACTCTAGTTACTAATATCATGATTTAAATAAACAAATAAATTCATATCTCAATTTCAATATATATATCATGAAAAAGAAATAATTGTTTTGTACTAAAAGTTTCACTCACAAATTTGAATGGAATGAATGATTTTTCAATTCTTCAAACTTATTTTCTATTTATATAGCATTAATAGGTGCCTAAGTGATTCTTTAAAAAGACATCAGTTTTCAAGTTGCAATTTTTGGTTTCAAGAAACCATTCCAATCCAACCTTTTAAAAGTTTTAGTTGGATCTAGTGACGTAACTTTTCAATTTTGGAAGGCTCACTAGAATGGTCATAATGCTTCTGTTGAATAAAAGAATGTTCAACTAATTTTTGAACAATGCCATCTCTATTCAAAATGAAAGTAACTTTTCAATCCATTAATATACCCTTTCCCAAACATGCATTTTCATTCCATCTTCTTTCTTTCTTTCTTGCATGATATATATTATATATGATATAATTTTATATCAATCATAATCATGCATCTCAAAAAGTCATACATATAATGAACTAGCATTTGAGTTTCTTTTTTTCAAGTAATTGATGTATGGGATGCCCACATTTATTGCATAATTCAAGTCAATAAACACACAATAGTTGAAATCTAATTATGCAAAAAGAATAAAATAAAAAGTTTGACATACCTTTTCCTGCGAGAAAGATTTCTTCTGAAATAAAATTTGGCAAGATCACTGATCTTTATGCAACCACAATTGTCGATATCCATCCTTATAGTATCATGAATGTAATGGCATGTGAATGCCTAATAAATAGAGAAGCCTTCTTTAATTTCTCATAAATTGCAAAATTAGAACCTTAAAATTGTTGGTGGGTGGGGATTAAAATAAACTTATGAGAAATTAACGAAGGCTTCAAGGCATGTATCAAAGATACTTTCTTTGTAACAGCCAGATTTTGGGTTTGGTCAGAACAGTGGTTTCAGGACCACAAGTCCGACACAGTAAAATTTATTTTTATTACAATTTTATCGTCTGAATTTTTATGGATTTTTTCCGTGAAAATTTTGTTCAAAAATTTTAACGTTTGGACACTCAATTTAGTCAAAAGGACTAAATTGTAAAAAGTGAAAAAATTGAGTTCTACATGTTATAGGTGTCCAATTGCTACGAAATTTCAAATTGGAGGTCCTTAAATTGTAATTAGACCATTATAATTTAGTATGGACAAAAATGGACATGGTGAGATAAAATTTTAAAGTTTTAAGTGAAGGGA
The DNA here is from genome assembly GCF_007990345.1 of Gossypium hirsutum. Taxonomy (NCBI): domain Eukaryota; kingdom Viridiplantae; phylum Streptophyta; class Magnoliopsida; order Malvales; family Malvaceae; genus Gossypium; species Gossypium hirsutum. Next base: position 84,290,799 of record NC_053429.1, read on the forward strand.
ATTTTAGTAATTTGGTTATTAAATGAATTAAAAGCCAATTTTTGTCCATCTTCAAGCTATGGCCAAAATTACCATGAAGAAACCATGGCTATGGTTTTTCATGTAACATCCTGAAATAGGGCCTAGTCAAAATGGTGGTTTCGGGACCACAAATTCGACATCAAAATATTTACTTTATGATTATTATGATGCCTAGAATATGAGTATATGCATGTGTTAAAGTTTCATGAAGAAATTCTTTGAGTAAGGTGTTCAATTGGAAATTAGGGACTAAATTGAATAAATTGAAAAACTTGAATTCTAGAAGCAATTTGTATGAAATTTCTTTGGGTTATGAATTAGAAGGTCTTGGAGAGAATTTTTCCCAAATTCTAGGTTTTTGGACAAAAATGGGCTTGCATGGATGGAATTTTAAGGAAAGGGCTTAAGGGCATTTTGGTCATTTGGTATTTTAATGAAATAAAATGGAAAAAATGAACCAAAATCAGCCCATTCTCTTCCTTTTCCAGTCGACACTTCAAGGGTTTCCATAGCTAGGGTTTTCAAGCTTTCCAGGCTCAATAGTAAGTGCTCCCAAGCCCCATTTTTCATGCTCTTTGTATTTTTGAAATTCCAGTAGCTTGCTCTCTCCATTTCTACCCATATTTCATGCTAAGGTTCATGTTTAAAAATTTACCCATGCATGATTTACTTGTATTTTGATGGATTATGGAGGAATGTGAAAGATGAATGTGTCTTAAACATCTTTTCCTAGTTGATTTTCATGAAAAACCCTTATAAGGACTATTTTGCAAAAGATGTAAATGTGTGGTAGAAATGAGAAAATAATGGAACATGTGGGCTACCATAAGAAGGAAAAGTGTTCAGCTAGGCTTGGGTAAGATAGAAAGTGCATGTGTTTCATTATACGAGCCTAGGGACTAAATCGTAAAAATGTGAAAGGTTAGGGGAAAAACGGTCATTTGGATCGGGGGGTAGATATTAAACTTGAAATGTATAATGTAGAGTATTAATGAGTTAATTTTGTTGTTATAGACCCCGAGGAACAAATTTCGGAGGTCGATCAAAGTAAACGCAACTTTCGGAATAACTGAAACACAACTTTGAAAAGAATACCAGGTAAGTTCGGATAGCTTAAAGTAAACCCCTAATATGCATAATTGAATGATTTATGAATGCATGATGATTGCATTTATTATTAGCATGAAATATCATAGAAATGCATATTTGATGGTAAAATGTGAAAAATATCTCGGATGAGGTTGACAAAGGGAATTCGATGGATAAACCCTCATTGATATGTGTAAAGAGATCCTGCATGTGTTACAATAAGGATTTAGCCCGAACGGGTAATCCGTGATCTCAAGTATGAAAAGGATCTAACCCTGACAAGTGTTCCTTGAATGATCAAGCCTCCCGAAGAATATGCATGCATTATGGATTTAGCCTGGACGGGTAATCTGATTAGGGTTTGAATTTAGCCTGGACTGGTAATTCAGATCCGAGCTCATTAAGGGTGTTTGTTGTTATAAGGGATTTAGCCTGGACTGGTAATCCCGACATCACCTTATGAGTTCATGATATGGGGGATTTAGCCTGGACTGGTAATCTTGCCATGAGATGTGAGGTTCGCGGGACTGCATATATGTGAAATGATCATTCGTAAGAATTGATGGATAATGGGTATTCCATCGAGATTTCCTAGAAACTCAACGGGATTAATATGATGTATGTCAATAAAATGATGAATGATGAGCTCATCTACATAAATTACATGATGTTTTGTTATGTAACTAACTCATTGATTGAGTGCATGTGATAGGGAATCGTTTCATGATGATTTCATGATTTAAATATGGATGTATGCTAATTACTCAGTAAGTTTACTTTCCGGTTATTCGAGCTTACTAAGCATATAAATGCTTACCCCTTTCTTTTTCCCTGTCTCACAGAGCTCGAGAACTCGAAACGATTGGAAGACGATTGGAGAGTCAACACACTATCAACTAGACAAGCATTGGTATAAAGACTTTGTTTGTTTTGTTTAATGGCATGTATAGTATTTTTAAGTATTTTTTTATATGTGTCCTTTGATTTGCCAAATGAAGGCATGTAAAAATATGTTTATCTCTTTGTATATGGCCACGAAAATTGGCTTAATTGAAGTAGGCTATGACCTACGAATTTATGCATGCTTTTATTTACAAGTGATGGGACGTTACCAATTGGCAATGAGTCACATGAACGAGCCACTTTCGGATGAATTAAAGTGACATGGGAACCAATAAACTCTAAATGGGAAATAACCTATCATGTATGAAACCAATGATATGAGGTTTCCATACATCTAGTTTAATCAAGATTATTTACAAGTGTATAATTGTGTTTTACTTTGAATTTAGTAACCACTAAGCACAAGTAGTAGAAAGGGGTGACTAACGGCTTGGAAAATAGCCTATTAAAGTCCACATGGTTAGACACACGAGCGTGTGTCTAGGCTGTGTGTGACACACGGTTCCCTCCCATGGGCATGTACTATGGCCATGTGTCCCCTTCATTTAAAATTTTAGCTCCAAGTTGTACACGGCTAGGCCACACGGACGTGCACCATGGCCATGTTAAAAAGACAGTGTCGTCCACGGGCAGGCAACATGGGTGTGTGCCATGGCCGTGTTGATAAGTTAGTGTTGTCCACAGCTAAAGCGCATGGGCATGCCCCAAGTCACACGGGTGTGTGAGTACACACGGCCCACCTACATGGGCGTGTAACTTTATGATAAGGAAAAATTTCCTAAGGAGCCCAAGGTTTATCAAACGTACCCGAGTTTGTCTCGCACAGCCTCTAGGTATGTTATAGGCCTCGAAGGCCTATATAAGGGACGAGTTGTTCATGGATGAAAAGTTTAAAATTTGAGTAAAACTTGGTGACCCAATTTGGTACGTTTCAAATGAAAAGTCCTGGTAATGCCTCGAACCCTATCCCGGCGTTGGGTACGGGTGAGGGGTGTTACATTTCAAGCTTCCAAGCTCGATTGTAAGTCCGTTGTAGCCTCGTTTTTAATGATTTTTACATTTTTAAGATCCTCGTAACCTAATATATCTATTTCTACCACTAATTTTAGATATTATCAAAGTTTTAATTTTTACACATGATGGATATTTGTGTATTTTGAAGTTTAATGGTAGAAAATGCATGTTAGATGTTAGATAAACGACTTTTGCTAGGGGATTTTCGGTAAAAATGTCAAAAGGACTTGTTTTTAAAAGTTATGAAAATGTCTGTAAATCTTTGAATAAAAGGAACATGAGGGCTTCTATAAGCATGTATAAGATTTGGCTAGGCTTGGGTAATTAAGAAATTTGATGAAAATCGCTTCACGAGGCTAGGGACTAAAATGTAAAAAAGTGAAACTTTAAGGGAAAATGTATTTTTTTGCCATAACGTGATTTTGGGCTTATTTGAATATTTTAATGATTAAATAAGTTGAATGTGATCATTGCTCAAGAAAAACGAGGTTCGGACCTAGAATGGGGAAAAAATAAATATTTGATGACTTAGTCATTTTTTCCATTTTTGTACAGAGGTAAGTTCGTATGTAAATAATGCATTATTATTTATGCTTTAATTGTGTTATTATTTTATGAATTGTGATTTACTCTTTGAATGAATTCGACAATGTTTGACAAGCAAGAAAATCCCAGTTGAACCTTAGGAATAGATAGGATACAAATGTCATGACATTAGGGTTACTAAGACTATGTGTATGACATTATCTGGGATATGGCATCAGTATGAGATTTCGTGTAAGACCATATCTAGGATATGGAATCGATATGAGATTTCGTGTAAGACCATAGCTAGGCTATTGGCATCAAAATGAGATCCCATGTAAAACCATATCGAGGATAAGGCATTGGTACGGTACCGAGTGTACGGGACTCCCGAGTATCCTTTAGTATTCCAAATGGTTCAACAGGAAAATTTAACTAGTATGTCAAAGAAGAGAAAGTGTACATAAGTATTACGAATTAGTACAGGTATGTATGTAAAGTTTATCAGCATCGACTTCATGATATTGTGAGTTCATGATTTCTATGAGAATGATTTTGTGAAAGCCTTGTGATTATTGGTCTATACTTGTGATGTATGAAATTCATAGCAAATTCAATTGACTATTATGTGATTGGCTTTCAGGCCAAATTGAGTTATGATACAGCGTGTTTTATTCACTTAAGTTGCGATTTATCGGATATAAGAAAAATGAAAAGTTGGCATAATTTCCAATTATCGTGGTTATGAAAGTACGAGAAGATAAAAGTTTAGGCAATTGAAAGATATTAAGATATATGCTTGGAAATATGAGTATACATAATTTAATGTGAATGTTTACTATGAGGTTTGAAATGACTTGTTAATTGTTGTGATATGTTGCGAAAGAGAGGTTGCAGTTGTTAGGTTAATGCCAAACTATGTTAAATTATGCTTGCAAGTTGATAGAATAAACATTGTGACCGAATAAAATTATAACTATGAGATTTATAGCAATTGGTAATATTCTGTGTTTAAATTGTTGAACTTGATAAATGCCTAATAAGAGTTGCTTATTATTTTCATGTGGGCTTACTAAGTTATATAATATAGCTTACCCCTCTTCCTATCCCATGTCTTATAGGGTTCATAAGCTAGCTCAAGTTGGAGATCATTGGAGATCCTATTACAGTATCCAGCTATCACTTTGGGTATTGATGAATTCAAGTATTTTGAGTTTATGGCATGTATAGGAATTTGGTATTTTGGTTATATGTGTCATTATTAATTTGGCCATATGTGTTGGCTTGCAATGGTGTTTAGTTCATTTTTGTATATAGCCATGGATGTTGGCTAATATTGGTTATGAGTATACTCATATATTAATGCCATTTGTGAATGTGAAATTTTGCATGATTTGGTTTGGAAAAGTTGATATTATAAGCATGATAAATAATGGCATAAGGATGTCATGTTATTGTCTTGATTATGGATGTGCTTGTGGTATGTTTGAGTTTAGCAAAGTATGATGTTTTAAGCATAATAGATGTTGGCTTTTAAATGACATGTTTAAGCCTTATTTATGATGGTATTGACTGCTTGTTTGTATTATGAATTATGTTATTGAAGTTATGTAGATGTGTGCAAGTGAGATTGGCAAAATAGCTTGGTAAACAGCCTTCTTTTTATCCAAACGGGTAGACACACGGGCGTGTGTCTAAGCTGTGTATGACACACGATCAACCCCATCGGTGTGTGATCTGATTGTGTGTCCCCTGCACCTAAATTTTTGCAAAACAGAATGCTCAATATCGAGCTCACAGGCATGAACCATGGTTGTGTGTCTCAGCCGTGTTAAGGGCTCGACCTCGGGATACAAGCGTGTGTCTTGGCCATGTGACTTCAATTTATTGATGATGTCATAAACAGAGAGTTACACTGGTTAAGGACATGGGTGTGTGTGATCACATGGCCTACCCACATGGGCGTGTCCCAAGCCACACAGGCGTGCGACCCTTATTTTAGCAAAAATTCTCTAAGTGTTGTAAAATTTTCTAAAGTTTTTAGATTAGTCCCAAACCGCTTCTAAAGCATGTTTTGGGCCTTGTAGGCCCGTGTTAGGGACTTTATGCTCGATTTCAAAAAGCTTTAATTTGGACGAAAATTTATGACTCGAAAATGTATGTTTGCTTGTGTTTAAGTCCAGTAATGCCTCGTACCTTGTTCTGGTATCGAACACGGGTAGAGGTGTTACATTTAGTGGTACAGAGCTATGGTCTAGTCAATTCTCGGACTAACCTAGCATGTGTGAGAGTCTAGCTATACATGCCATATATAATCTGTAATAATGTGATATCTCTCGACTCTGACGAAATTGTTTTGTTAGGATAGAGATGTTTTCCAATAGAGCTACTTTCGAAAATGCTGAAAGTTATACTAAGATATTTGAAAATGTGTTTGTGATGAGTCGAAACTTGGAAAGGTATGAATAAGAGTCCATGATATGTTTGTGATGATGTACAAAATGGAATAAACATAAGTTCAGAAATATGGGTTAAATGTCATTGTTCCGGTTGAACGTTGTGTTTCGATGGATTATGGTGATTTTATGAAACGAAATGAAAGTTTATATTGTGATAAGCTTATCCAGGTTTGATTGGCATTCATATGATGTTATGTGCCTAACTTATTTGATAAAGTGAATGCGAGAAGTAAACTTGCTAAAAATTTATGGAATGTAGGTATAAGTGCACTTGTTTGAATAAGATAATCGAAAAGTTCGTGTAACATAAATATGTATGTTAGTTTCCTGAAGTGAATTGTAAAACTATGATGATATTATTATGGTGAAAAATGTTATGTCACATGTGTATATATTAGAGTCGAGTTAGAGGCTTTACGACCTCACCCCCTTACCAATGTGGTATTTTATAATGAAATTTCAGGAGATTTATGTTGAATGAGCTCATGAATGAGAGACTAAAGAGTTAAGTAGCATAATAACTAATAATGTAGACAGGCTCGAGAATAGTTTGGCAAGTAAATACAATTTTGGAAAAGATGCCAGGTTATTCTAAAGATTATTTGGATTTCGCAATCCAGATTGTTTTTCATTACTGAATGGAATAATGCGGGATTAGTGATGACAGAATTGGTCAGAGAAATGATTTTTGAATCATAAAGAAGTCTGAGTGTAACAGTAATTGAAAAGATTACAATGATCTCTCCTGGGTATTTTTATATTTATTTACCCTCAGAGATATATGTGATTACTTGTTTTCTGATGAAATTCTTATCGTATGAGAATGTTAGCTAATTATAATGTTAGATGAAAGCACTATTGGTCTGGTTGGTTGTTGATCAGCATATCTTATCTCTCTTTGGGGTTCTATTCTATTATGTTTGGAATAAAAGTTGATGGTGAAAATTTATGCGACGCTAATCTTCTGTTTCTACTGGATGTTGTTTTGTTTTATATATATATTTGGAAAATATATTATCTCTGTTACAATTGATTCCAGAGTGTGTAAGTATTGTTTTTCTTCTGGTTTTCTTTGAGGGATCAACAAGATCTTTATTATTTTCCTAAGAGTTATGTTCTCGGACTTCCAATATGGTATTGCATCTTGAATTCTTTGTATTGGTTTTCTTATCATCCTTAATTCGTAAATTATCAATCATGGCTCATCTTTAAAGTGTGTTCTTCGGCTTGTGATAACTGTCTATTCTGAGTGTATTTCTAGTTAGATCATAGGAACGTGGTAATTCTTGTATCAGGATTTCGTTAATTTTTGTGAAAGGAATTGCCATCAGCAAAGGTGTAGATAGTGGAAGCTCGGGCTCAAATTGAATGATGGTTTTGTTTTCTCAGGTAAGTTTGATTAAGGTCAATGAGTTCAATCAGGATATTTTGTTTCCTTGTGCTAATGCAGTTGTAAAGATCTTTGATTAGCATGTTAAAGGAATTATAAAAGATTGTATGTTTGAATTGCTTAACAGCATGAAGAAAAGAGTATTTTGATATGTTATTATTTGATAGTTAAGATTGACTCAGTTGTTTTATCTGAGCGAGCAGGTCAGTTGAAAGGTAATTTGAGTTATATACATTTAAGTTTATCCTCAAGTAAGAAAATAAAATATTGTACATTTATGGGTGAATAGACGAACAGTTTGAAGAAAGAGTTCATATTCTAGAAAGTATGATCCAAAGGTACACCTATTAGATTTTTTCTAGCCGAATGATATTATTACGAGTTGAAGCTGTTCTGATTGATAAATTTATCACATTTGTGAAAGTTTGAATGGTCCGTTGCATGTTAGCAATGTTGAAAACAGAGATGGTGTTATTAACCGAAGCACTGACTCTGGGTTTTGTTTGAATTGAGTAAAGAATTTGTGATTTTTTTTCAGTGATGCACTATCGAACGGATTGGAATGTGTTTTAATGTAGGAATGTAAAGTGGCAGTTTAAGCTTTCAGATGGTTAAAATCTCATTAAAAGAATTGTTCGACGAGTGACTTATAGTCAGTCGTTAGTAAGTCTATGCTGATAATTCGACAACATTGCTTGTTCGATGAAAGACGTCATATGCTTCTTGATTTCAAGAGTTTAAAGTATTTAATGTTACAAAAAAGTCTGAAATTAAGACAACGTTGATGGCTTGAACTATTGAAAGAATGTGAATAGTTAACTGATAAACGCCAAATTATACATATTTTTACCCCAAATACCTAGCATATTTATGGATGTTTATTACTAGATTTATGGATTTTGGTGCTCTTAATCCGGTTATTTCATTTTTTGTACTCAGGAGAGCACCAGGAGTCAAAAGGAGCCAAAAACGAGCCAAAAAGGGACAAAACGAACCAAATCGAGAAGATGACACGGCCTAAGCCCTGCCACATGGGCAGCTCACACGCCCGTGTCTTTCGAGGGTGTCGACCAAGGCTTTCACGATTCACACAGCCTGGCCATTGACCCACATGGCCGTGTGCAATTTAATGGATCGAACACGGCTTGGCAATCACGTCACACGGCCGTGGCACACGAGCATGTCCCTTTTTCACAGAGTTGTATTTTACACAGAAAAGGATACTTAGGGAGGAAGAAAGCCAATCCAAAGCCTATATAAACACCCTCAGTATGACTTAGAGAGGGCATCTCTATCCAGAACTTTTCTGGAGTACAGAACCGCACGCCGAGAATTACTTGAAGAAAGCCAGATGATCCATCCCAAAAGCCGGAGCTACTCCAAGACTGAAGATCTCTCTCAGAATTCCTTCAAAGGTTTTAGATTTTTCTTTATGTTTTTTTATTTTCATACTTTTGAAATGTACTCTTATTTTATTATGAACTAAACCCCTTAGATACCTAAGGGGGTTGAAACCTATGATGGATCTTGTTATTATTATCTGAATTGTATGATAAATACTTGATTTGTTCTTAATTATGTGTTTTTAATGCTTGAGTTAATATTCTGGGTATTAATTCATGATTTGATGTGCTTATGCAGAGGAGCAAAAGTCTCTGTCTAAGAGTAGATTTGGCATAATTAAGCGGAGTTGATCGAACGCCTAGAAATGGGGTTACGAGAATTTGCCGAATTAGAGTGAAACCTATTATGGGAGTCCATAGATCAATTTATTGCTTCCCTAGGGGTTTTAATTAAGAAAGAGATTTCGATTAATTCAACTAAGGGTTAGACGTTATTAGTCTCAAAAGAGATAATAATATAGGTTGGGAGTCTCATGGATCAAGTTAAGTGAATAAGTCGCCTGGTTCAGAGTCAGATAACAAGTGAAATCTAGGTGGATTCCTCCTTGGGTGTCATCTTTATCAATTACTTTTCGTCAAGCCTTTTTCCAAATTTTCTCTTTGCTTTAGTTTAATTAGTTAATTAGTTTAATAAACAACCCCTCCTTATTTCCAGGTTAAATAATAAAAAGATAGTTATTACTAGTACTTTTGGTTCCCTTGGGTACGATATCCCGATCTTGCCATTACTATACTATTGTCCGACAGGTGCGCTTGTCTTTTCATCGTGATAATAGTTAGTTTAGGTTTGATCTTCATTATAAATATTTATTACTTGTTACGAATCACGCGATCATTAACGATTAACTTTGGGGAAGTAGATATAGTTATAGATAATTGAATGGAAAATCTATGATTATTTTGTGAGTATTGGATACATGATTTATCTTATTTGATGATAGTCTGAATCTAGCTAAATTAGAAGCTAAAGCGATGTTTTTTTTGCAAGATTGAGAATCTCAGGAATGTGATAGTGAGTGCTAAACTGAATGAGTACAGTGTGAGACGTTTGATTCTGAATTTCAGTTCGGATTTGATGATTGTTATCATTATTCTGAGATAGAATTTGCGCACTAAATAATTCAGAGCTTATGCAGGAAATTTTGTACGAAGCTCAGTAGTAGCTCGTTTGCTCATTCAGGGAGTAATAAAATGTACAGTTATTTGAAATAGATGTTCTGATGATCGGGTATATAACATGATAGATTAATTGAGTTATATGTTTCAGAGACTATCCGATCAAAAATCGTATAAAAAGTAAAAATGATTCGTGGAAGCTAGGATCCCCTTTAGATTGTCGAAAAACGTATCTGAATTTGAAACATAGGGATATGAATTTTTTCTTCAACGATAGCATGTTTCCGAAAGTATTGCCTTAGAAAAAGATTAAAAATGTGTTTTGTGTATCTATGTTGCGATGGTATCGATTTGGACTCTTTGAATATGAATTCTCTGATAGATATTAAGATTCAGCCGACGTGTTGGATAAAGTGAAAATCAAAATTATTTTCTGGTAAGATTTTGGGGGACGAAAATCCCTAAAAGGGAGAGAGTTGTAATAGCCCAATTTTGGGTCTGGTCAGAAGAGTGGTTTTGGGACCACAAATCCAACACAATAAAATTGATTTTTATTACATTTTTATGGTCTACAATTTTCTGGAATTGTTTCATGAAAATTTTGTTCGAAATTTTTAACGTTTGGGCACTCAATTTAGTCAAAAGGACTAAATTGTAAATAGTGCAAAAGTTAAGTTCTACATGTTATAGGTGTCCAATTGCTATGAACTTTTAAATTCGAGGTCTTTAAATGGTAATTAGACCATTATAATTTAGTATGGACAAAAATGGACATGGTGAGATAAAATTTTAAAGTTTTAAGTGAAGGGCATTTTAGTAATTTAGTTATTAAATGAATTAAAAGCCAAATTAAAAGCCAATTTTTGTCCATCTTCAAGCTATGGTTGAAATTACCATGAAGAACCCATGGCTAGGGTTTTTCAAGCTTCCAAGCTCGATTGTAAGTCTGTTCTAGCCCTTTTTTTAATGATTTTTACTTTTTGAGGTCCTTGTAACCTAATCTATCTATTTCTACCACTAATTTTAGATATAATCAAAGTTTAAATTTTTACCCATGATGGATATTTGTGTATTTTGATGTTTAATGGTAGAAAATGCATGTTAGATGTTAGATAAACGACTTTTGCTAAGTGATTTTTGGTAAAAATGTCAAAAAGGTCTTGTTTCTAACAATTATGAAAATGTGTGTAAATGTGTGAATAAAAGGAAAATGTGGGCTGCTATAAGCATTTATAAGATTTGACTAGGCTTGGGTAATGAAGAAATTTGATGAAAATCACTTTACGAGCCTAGGGACTAAAATGTAAAAATGTGAAAATTTAGGGGAAAAATATAATTTTTCTCATAATGTGATTCGACTGATTTGAATAGTTTAATGATTAAATAAGTTGAATGTGATAATATAGATCAAGAAAAATAAGGTTCTGACCCAGAATGAGGGAAAAATAAGTATTTGACGATTTAGTCCTTTTTGCCAATTTTGTACCGAGGTAAGTTCGTATATAAATAATGCATTATTATTTATACTTTAGTTGTGTTATTATTGTATGAATTGTGATTTACTCTTTGAATGAATTCGACAAAGTTTGACAAGCAAGAAAATCCCGGTTTAACCTAAGGAGTAAATAGGATACAAATGTCATGACATTAGGGTTACTAAGATATGTGTAAGACCATATCTGTGATATGGCATCAGTATGAGATTTCGTGTAAGACCATATCTAGGATATGGCATGGATATGAGTTTTCGTGTAAGACCATAGCTGGGCTATTGGCATTGAAACGAGATCTCATGTAACACCATATCTGGGATATGGCATTAGTATGGTACCGAGTGTACGGGACTCCCGTGTATCCTTTAGTATTCCAAATGGTTCAACGAGAAAATTTAACGAGTATGTCAAAGAAGAGAAAGTGTACGTAAGTATTACGAATTAGTACAGGTATGTACGTAAAGTTTATAAGCATCGACTTCATGATATTGTGAGTTCGTGATTTCTATGAGAATGATTTTGTGAAAGCCTTGTGATTATTGGCCTATACTTGTGATGTATGAAATTCATAGTAAATTCGGTTGACTATTATGTGATTGGCTTTTAAGTCAAATTGAGTTATGATACAGCGTGTTTTATTCACTTAAGTTGGAATTTATCGGATATGAGAAAAAGGAAAAGTTGGCATAATTTCCTGTTATCGTGGTTACGAAAGTACGGGAAGATAAAAGTTTAGGCAATTGAAAGATATTAAGATATATGCTTGGAAATATGAGTACACATAATTTAATGTGCATGTTTACTATGAGGTTTGAAATGACTTGTTGTAACACCCTTAACTCGTATCCAACATCGGGACAGGGCTCGAGGCATTACCGGAACTTTACACTTTCAGTATACTAACTCAGGTTACAAAATTTCATTTGAATTTAAAACTTTTCAATCATGAACATCTCGTCCCTTGTATAGCCCTTCGAGACCTATAACATATCGGAAGGCAATGTGGGACAAAAACGGGCACGTTCAATTAGCCTTGGGCTCCTCAGAAAATTTTCCTTAACTAAAAGGGACACACACCCATGTAGGTGGACCGTGTGGACTCACACGCCTGTGTATCTTGGGACACGCCCATGCCCTTCAACCGTGGGCAACATTGACTTATCAACACGACCATGGAACACGCCCGCGCTACCTGCCCGTGGACGAAAACTTCATTTTAACACGGCCATGGCGCACGCCCGTATGACCTACCTGTGTACAACTTTGAGCTAAGTTTTTAAGTGCAGGGGACACACGGCCATAGCACACGCCCATGGGAGGGAGCCGTATGTCACACACGCCCGTGTGTTCAACCATGTGGACTTTATTAGGCTATTTTCTAAGCCTTTAGTCACCCCTTTATACTACTTGTGCCTAATGGTTACCATGTTTGAGAAGAAGCAAGATTATATACTTGTAAATAATCTTAATGAAAATAGTTGTATGAAAACCTCATATCATTGGTTTCATACATAAATGGTTATGTCCTATTTAGTGTCATGGGTTCCCATATTACTTTAATCCATCTGAAATTCGCTCATTCATGTGATTCATTGCCAATTGATAGCAACCCATCCTTCATAAATAAAACCATGCATAAAATCGTAGGTCATAGCCTATTTAAATTAAGTCAATTTTCATGGCCATATACAAAGAGATAAACATATTTTTACATGCTTTTATTGGGCAAATCAAATGACACATATAACAAAATACTCAAAAATACTATACATGCCATTAAACAAAATAAACCGAGTCTTTATACCAAAGCTTGTTTAGTTGATAGTGTGTTCTCTCCCCAATTGTCTTCCAATCCTTATGAGTCCTTGAGTTCTGTGAGACAGGGAAAAAGAGAGGGGTAAGCATTTTCATGCTTAGTAAGCTCGAATAACCGAAAAGTAAACTTACCGAATAATTAGCAAACATCCATACTTATTTCATGAAATCATCCATTATGAAATTATTTCCTGTTACATGCACTCAATCAATGAGTTAGTCATATAATCATGTATTATGTAATTTAACTAGATGAGCTCATCATTCAACATATCATTCATATAAGTAGATCCCATGTTAATCTCGTTGAGTTACTAGGAAACCTCGATGGAATACCCAATATCCGTCAATTCATACGAATGGTTTTTCCATCTATGCACTCCCGCAAACATAACATCATATGGCAGGATTACCAGTCCAGGCTAAATTCCCCATTATATGGACTCATAAGGTGATGTCGAAATTAACAGTCCAGGCTAAATCCCTTATAGCAACAAACACCCTTAATGAGCTCGGATCTGAATTACTAGTCCAGGCTAAATTCAGACCCTAATCGGATTACCTGTCTTGGCTAAATCCATCATGCACACATATTCTTCGGGAGGCTTGATCATTCAAGGAACACCGGTCCGGTCTAGATTCCTTTTCATACCTAAGATCTCGAATTCCTCGTCCGAGCTAAATCCTTACTGCAACACATGCAGGATCTCAGTTTACCTTTTCAATGAGGGTTTATCCATCGAATTCCCTTTGTCAACCTCAATCGAGATATTTTTCACATGTTATCATCAATATGCATTTCTATGATATTTCATACCAATAACAAAGACAATCATCAAGAATTCATAATTCATACAATTATGCATATCAAGGGTTTACTTTAAGTTATCCGAACTTACCTAGTACTCTTTTCGGAGTTGTTTTCGGTTACTTTGAAACCTTGCATTTACCACGATTGACCTTCGGAATTTGTTCCTCGGGGTCTATAACAGCAAAATTAATTCATTAATACCCCACATTATATATTTCAAGTTTAATACCTACCCCCTGTAATATCCTGAATTAGGGCTTATTCGGAATAGTGGTTTTGTGACCACAAATCTGAGGTACAAATAATTATTTTATAATTATTTTGATGATTGTGATATGATTGCATGATTGTGTGAAAATTTAGTGATGAAATTCTATGCCTAAAGTGCTTAAATTGAAAGTAGGGACTAAATCGAATAAGTTGCAAAATTTGCACTCTAGAAGTTTTTAGTATAAAATTGCATTGAAATATTAATTAAGAGGTCTTAAATAGCAATTTGACCAATTTTAAGTTCATGGACGAAATTAGGACATGGAAGGAATTTTTGAAAGTTTAGTAAGGAGGGGCATTTTGGTCATTTGGATATTAAATGAAATAAAATGGGAAAAATAACACAAAATTGGTCATCATCCTCCTTAGTTGCTGCCAAATTCTCCCTCTCTCCATGGCTAGGGTTTCTTCAACTTTCAAGCTCCACAGTAAGTGATTCCAAGCCCCGTTTTTAATGTTCTTTTACGTTTTTGGAATCCCGAAAGCTCGATTAAGCTTATGCTAGCAATAATTCAACCTAGGGTTTATATTTGGAAAAATACCCATAGGTGAAATTTGTGTATTTTGATGTTTTATGATATAATATGGGGTTTTAAATTATGTTAGACAACTTGTGCTACTCGGTTTTGAGTGAAAACGAGTAAAAGGGCTTAATCGACAAAAATACCTAATAGTCACAAGTATATGTTAGAGTGAGAATTTGATGTTGCCATAGAAGGGAAAGTGATCAGCATGTTATAAAACATAAGAATAAGGAATAAAGTTTAATTCCCGAGCCTAGGGGCAAAAGTGTAATTATGCAAAAGTTTAGGGGCAAAAGTGTAATTTTCCAAAGTTCGTATTAAATGCTATTTTGATGAATGTATGTATTAAATAAGATTAATTTGGTATTATAGATCAAGAGAAACGAGATTAAAGTTGCGATCGAGGAAAAGAAAAGATTGTAGACTAAATTGCAAAATCTTTATATTTTGGTACCAAGGTAGGTTCATGTGTAAATAATGTAGCATAATTGTTATTTTTAAGTTATTGGTGTTAATTATATGATATGCTAATTTTTAATCGTGAAATATTATTCTTTGTGGTTAATGTTGAGTAATATGCAAATTATGTTTACTACTTGATAAATATGAATTGCTACCGAGTATCGGTTCCGATATTCCGTGGAAGACGGCAAATGTCAGATCGAGGGAAAAAGCCCGTTTGAACCTTAGGAATAGATTAGGATACAAGTGACATGTCACTAGGATGGTTGAGCATCCGAACTCGTTGAGTTGAGTCTGAGTTCGTGAGATGTAACTAGGCATCCGAACTCGTTGAGTTGAGTCCGAGTTCATTTATGGATGCGAACGCCCGAGCTCATAGAGTTGAGTCTGAGTTCACTTAGGGGCGGGTTACATGATTTCTTGATTACATATGTGGCACTTATGTGCAAATTATCCATGTATCTGAGTTATATTCCGATGTGTTCAACGGGTGAAATTTCTAGTTTAATGGAAGAGCACCTAAGATGTAAGTGTTGTGAAATGGACACTTCGGACAGGTATGTTCTTAACCCTCGGGTTGGAAATAGATACAACAACGATAAGATCGTAAGATGATGAATGATGTTTAGAAATGTGATAAATGTTTTGGTGATACCATGTTAAGGTTGTTTGGTATGATTGTATTGTTATGTTACTTGTTATTTGCATATGAACTTACTAAGAATTTATGCTTACTCCTTCCTTTTCATTCACTGTAGTTTTGAACAAGCCGGCTCAGGAATCGGGACAGGTCGAAAGTTCGATCACACTATCCAAAGGACTTGTACAACTTCTTAAGTATTGCATGTATAGCAATATACCTATTTTGTGTAAATAATTTTATGATATGGCCATGTTTGGTTGAGAAAATGTTTGATATTGATAAGTCATGGTGATGGCTAATTTAGATCATGTTTGATATCATGGAAGTTTAATAGGTTATCTAGTTCATAAAAATTCATGGAAAGTGAAACTTGCCTTAAAATAGAATATTGCTGCAGCAATGACATGAATTTGAAAAATCACTAAAAATAGTATAAGTGGAACTAAATGATGAGTAAGTTATGAAATTGAATCTTAATGAGTCTATTTTCATCTGGATTAAACAAAATAGGCATATAAATTATAATTTATGAGATATTTAAACTTTTGTGAACTAGGGCCAGAGTGATTTCTGGATCCCCTATTCTGACTTTAAAAATTCAGAATAAATTTTAAAAAAATAATTAGAAGTTTTTCCTTATATTTACAGATTCCTTATTTAGTCTAGTTTTAATATAAACAAACCTCATAGTCATTTAAATTTTTTATAGAGAGATATCTGATTCGTAATACACAAAGGTTAGAGCAGTCGAACCCTAAAATAGGGGAGACTTTAATTAATAAACTGTACTAATTGGCCCAACCAAAAATTTTAGAAACAATTTAGTAAATATATATATGAGTTTAGATTCAGGGAAAATTTACGGATATTGATTTCGAGTTTCGTAACTTGAGATATGATTTTTCTTGTAACTATGACGCAGGTAGCTAGAAAGTTGTGAATGTAGAAACAAATGATTTGAAGTTCTTAATTTGATAAATTATGTTCGGCAACCCCTCAAGCTCGACTCCGAAAATGGTCTCGGGCGTGGGGGCGTTACATTTAGTGGTATCAGAGCAGGTTTGGTCAGTTCTCGGACTACGTGTTGTATGTACGGATTTTTGCTATACATACCATATGTATGAATTGTGATAGTGTGACGATTTCTGACCTTTTTTAAATGATTTTTATATAGTAAATGGATCCCGATCCAGCTGTGGCAGATGAAGTAGAGAGTAATGCGCCAGCTCCGGCTGAAGGGGCAGTGCCGACTGAAAACCCACCTCCTACTTTTGGTCAGGGAGGAGGAGAAAGGGATCGGGAAGCCTTTCTCCAAATGATGAGTGCATGGTACACTGAGTTCATTCGTACGAACCCAAATGCACGACCTCCCCCACCTCCCCCAATTCCTCAACCTATGCCTCCGATGCCTCAAGGAGTGGATATGATAAAATTTCACAGAACCCCCGTTGATAGAATTCGTAAACAATGGGCTGAAGAAATTAGAGCAAATATTGATGATGATGCAGAGAAAGCAGAGTTCTGGCTTGAAAATTCTATCTGGATATTTGATGAATTATCTTGTACACCTGAAGAATGTTTAAAATGTGCTACATCTTTGTTGGGAGATTCAGCCTATAATTGGTGGAATACTTTGATTTCGGTGGTACCGAAAGAGAGGGTAACCTGGGAATTCTTTCAAGAAGAGTTTCGGAAGAAATATATTAGTGAAAGATTTATTGATCAGAAATGTAAAGAGTTTCTTGAGCTGAAGCAAGGTAATATGACAGTCTCAGAATATGAAAGAGAGTTTGTTCGATTAAGTAAGCATGCCAGGGAATATGTTCCTACAGAAGCCAAGATGTGCCGACGATTTGAAGACGGGCTCAACGAAGACATTAAGGTATTTGTCGGGATCCTTGAACTGAAAGAAATGGTAGTACTGGTTGATCGAGCTTGCAAGGCTGAAAAACTACTTAAAGAGAAGAGAAAGGTAGAGGCTGAGACACGAAATTGGACGAAAAGGCCAATGAGTAAGGCACCTTCACAGCAACCCGGAAAGTCAAGAAATATGAATCCTCGTTCCCAAGCTTCAGCTGGGCAATCATATGGAAATTTTAAGAAGCAGAATGTGGGTTCTAAATCTCAGAATACTTCTACAGCCAGTGTAGGGAACTCGAGATTTGTTAAACCGGAGTGCTAGCGGTGTGGTAGAAATCATTTTGGTCCGTGTAGAGCAAATGAATGTTTTCGATGTGGTTCTCCGGATCATTTTATTAGAGACTGCCCAGAGAGAGCCGAGAAAGAAAAATTTTAGAGTGTAAAAGCTAGTGGTCCAGACTCGAGGGGAAGGTATCCGAGAAAAACTGGAAGTGAAACAAGCAGTAAGAATGTAGCCAGAGATGCAGCAGTTAGATCTGAAGGAAGAGCTCCGGCTAGAACTTATGCTATTAAAGCGCGTGAAGATGCTTCCTCACCCGATGTGACTACCGGTACATTTTCTCTTTATGATACTAATATTATTGCTTTGATTGATCCTGGTTCTATTCATTCATATGTATGCATGAAACTGGTGTCTAGTATGAATATACCTGTTGAGAACATAGAATTTATGATTAGAGTGTCGAACCCGTTAGGCAAATGCGTGATAGTTGATAAAGTAAGCAAGAAATGCCCTTTAATGATTTGGGGTCATTACTTTCCGGCCGACTTGATGTTGTTGCCGTTTGATGAATTTGATGTTATTTTGGGTATGGATTGGTTGACATTGCATGATGCTATAGTAAATTGCAAAGAAAAGGTTATAGAATTAAAGTGTGAAAATGGTGAAACTCTGCGGGTTGAATCAGATAAATCAGAGGCATTGTCTAGTGTGATTTCTTCGATGTTGGCTCAGAGATATTTGAGAAAGGGTTATGAAGCTTATTTGGCGTATGTAATTAATACAAAAGAAGTTGAAAAGAAAGTTGAATCAGTGCTGGTTGTGTGTGAATATGCGGATGTATTTCCAGAAGAATTGTCGGGTTTGCCTCCAGTCAGGGAAGTAGAATTTGGTATTGATTTGATGCCAGGAACAACTCCGATCTCGATTGCTCCATATAGAATGGCACCAACAGAGTTGAAAGAATTAAAGTCGCAGTTGCAAGAGTTGACTGATAAGGGCTTTGTGAGACCGAGTTTTTCACCTTGGGGTGCTCTCGTGTTATTTGTGAAAAAGAATGATGGTTCTATGAGATTATGTGTTGATTATCGGCAGTTAAACAAGGTGACAATCAAAAACAAGTATCCATTACCGAGAATTGATGATTTGTTTGATCAGCTAAAAGGAGCGACATGGTTTTCAAAGATTGACTTGAGATCTGGGTATTATCAGCTGCGAGTAAAAGAGTCAGATGTGCCAAAAACTACTTTTAGAACAAGGTACGGTCATTATGAATTTTTAGTTATGCCATTCGGGTAGACAAATGCTCCTGATGTGTTTATGGATTTAATGAATCGCATATTTCAGCCATACTTGGACAGATTTGTTGTGGTGTTTATAGGTGATATTTTAATTTATTCAAAAGATGAGACAGAGCATGCTGAGCATTTGAGGATAGTTTTCCAAACTTTGAGAGATAAGCAGCTGTATGCTAAGTTTAGTGAAAGTGAATTTTGGCTTCGGGAAGTTGGATTTTTGGGTCATATTGTTTCACGTGATGGTATATGGGTTGATCCTAGTAAAATTTCAGCCATTGTTGATTGGAAACCACCGAAAAACGTAACTGAAGTTAGAAGTTTCTTGGGGCTAGCTGGGTATTATCGGCAGTTTGTAAATGGATTTTATATAATTGCTGCTCCTATGACTAGACTACTCCGAAAGGATGTTAAATTTGAATGGATGGAAGAATGTCAACAGAGTTTCAAAGAATTGAAAAAGTTATTAACTGAAGCACCAGTGTTGATACAACCCGAATCAGGTAAAGAATCTGTGGTGTATAGTGATGCTTCTCTAAATGGTTTGGGGTGTGTACTCATGCAAGAAGGAAAAGTGGTGGCTTATGTTTCGAGGCAGTTAAAACCTCATGAGAGGAATTATCCTACTCACGATTTAGAATTGGCTACGGTGGTATTTGCTTTGAAGATTTGGCGACATTATTTGTATGGTGAAAAGTGTCGAGTATATACCGATCACAAAAGTCTTAAATACTTGATGTCACAAAAAGATTTGAATTTGAGACAGCGTAGATGGTTGGAGTTATTGAAAGATTATGAGCTTGTTATTAATTATCATCCGGGAAAAGCGAATGTGGTTGCCGATGCTTTAAGTAGAAAGTTGTTGTTTGCTTTGAGTGTTATGAACACTCAGTTGAAAATTTCAGATGACGGTTCGATTCTAGCAGAGTTAAGAGCAATATCGATGTTTTTACAAGAGATTTCTGAAGCTCAGAAAAATGATCAAGATTTGCTAGCCAAAAGAAAACAGTGTGAAGCTGATACGGGATCAGATTTCAGAATCGGTTCTGATGGTTGTTTGATATTTAAAAATTGGATTTGTGTACCGAAAAATGATGAGTTGATTCAAAAAATTTTGTATGAAGCACATAATGGTTGTTTGGCGGTTCATCCGGGCAGTACGAAGATGTATAATGACTTGAAGAAAATGTACTGGTGGAGTGGAATGAAAAGAGATATTTTTGAGTTTGTATCAAAGTGCTTAGTTTGTCAACAAGTGAAAGCTGAACACCAAGTACCTTCGGGATTACTCCAGCCTATTATGGTTCCTGAATGGAAATGGGATCGGATTACTATGGATTTTATATCAGGGTTGCCATTAACTCCAGGGAAGAAAAATGCCATCTGGGCAATAGTTGACAGACTGACTAAATTGGCTCATTTTATTCCGGTACGTACAGATTATTCTCTTAATAAGTTGGCTGAATGTATATCCGAGAGATTGGTAGACTTCATGGGATACCTTTGTCAATCATTTCGAATAGAGATCCGAGGTTTACCTCACGGTTTTGGCAAAAGTTGCAAGAAGCATTAGGTACAAAGTTAAATTTCAGCACTGCCTTTCATCCACAAACTGATGGACAATCAGAGAGAGTAATTCGGATTCTTGAAGACATGCTCAGATGTTGTGTATTGGAATTTCAAGGTAGTTGGGAAAAGTATTTACCGTTGGTAGAATTTGTTTATAATAATAGTTATCAGACAAGTTTGAAGATGGCACCTTATGAAGCATTATATGGTCGTAAATGTCAGACGCCGTTGTATTGGACTGAACTCAAGGAAAATCAGATTTATAGAGTTGATTTAATAAAAGAAACCGAAGAAAAGGTGAAAGTGATTCGAGATTGTTTGAAAGCTGCTTCAGATAGACAGAAATCTTATGCGGATTTGAAACGAAAGGAAATGGAGTTTCAAGTTGGTGATAAGGTATTTTTAAAAGTGTCTCCATGGAAGAAAGTCCTTAGATTTGGACGAAAGGGCAAGTTAAGTCCGCGTTTTATTAGATCGTATGAAATAATTGAAAAAGTTGGACCGGTAGCATATCGGCTAGCGTTACCACCTGAATTAGAAAAGATTCATGATGTGTTTCATGTATCCATGTTACGTCGGTATCGTTCGGATCCTTCACATATAATTTCACCGATAGAAATTGAACTACGATCGGATATGACTTATGAAGAAGAACCGATTAAGATTTTAGCTCGAGAAGTCAAACAACTAAGAAATAAAAGTGTTGCACTTGTGAAAGTGTTGTGGAAAAAGCATGGAGTAGAAGAGACTACATGGGAACCTGAAGAAACTATGAGAAACCAATACCCACACCTGTTTACCGGTAAGATTTTCGAGGAAGAAAATCCTTAAAAGGGGGGGAGAGTTGTAATATCCTGAATTAGGGCTTAATCGGAATAGTGGTTTTGTGACCACAAATCCGAGATAGAAATAATTATTTTATAATTATTTTGATGATTGTGATATGATTGCATGATTGTGTGAAAATTTCGTGATGAAATTCTATGCCTAAAGTGCTTAAATTGAAAGTAGGGACTAAATCGAATAAGTTGCAAAATTTGCATTCTAGAAGTTTTTAGTATGAAATTGCATTGAAATATTAATTAGGAGGTCTTAAATAGCAATTTGACCAATTTTAAGTTCATGGACAAAATTAGGACATGGAAGGAATTTTTGAAAGTTTAGTAAGGAGGGGCATTTTGGTCATTTGGATATTAAATGAAATAAAATGGGAAAAATAACACAAAATTGGTCATCATCCTCCTTAGTTGCTGCCGAATTCTCCCTCTCTCCATAGCTAGGGTTTCTTAAACTTTCAAGCTCCATAGTAAGTGATTCCAAGCCCCGTTTTTAATGTTCTTTTACGTTTTTGGAATCCCGAAAGCTCGATTAAGCTTATGCTAGCAATAATTCAACCTAGGGTTTATATTTGGAAAAATACCCATAGGTGAAATTTGTGTATTTTGATGTTTTATGATAGAATATGGGGTTTTAAATTATGTTAGACAACTTGTGCTACTCGGTTTTGAGTGAAAACGAGTAAAAGGGCTTAATCGACAAAAATACCTAATAGTCACAAGTATATGTTAGAGTGAGAATTTGATGTTGCCATAGAAGGGAAAAGTGATCAGCATGTTATAAAACATAAGAATAAGGAATAAAGTTTAATTCTCGAGCCTAGGGGCAAAAGTGTAATTATGCAAAAGTTTAGGGGCAAAAGTGTAATTTTCCAAAGTTCGTATTAAATGCTGTTTTGATGAATGTATGTATTAAATAAGATTAATTTGGTATTATAGATCAAGAGAAACGAGATTTAAGTCACGATCGAGGAAAAGAAAAGATTGTGGACTAAATTGCAAAATCTTTATATTTTGGTACCAAGGTAAGTTCATGTGTAAATAATGTAGCATAATTGTTATTTTTAAGTTATTGATGTTAATTATATGATATGTTGATTTTTAATCATGAAATATTATGCTTTGTGGTTAATGTTGAGTAATATGAATTGCTACCGAGTATCGGTTCCGATATTCCGTGGAAGACGGCAAATGTCAGATCAAGGGAAAAAGCCCGTTTGAACCTTAGGAATAGATTAGGATACAAGTGACATGTCACTAGGATGGTTGAGCATCCGAACTCGTTGAGTTGAGTCCGAGTTCACTTATGGATGCAAATGTCCGAACTCGTTGAGTTGAGTCTGAGTTCGTGAGATGTAACTAGGCATCCGAACTCGTTAAGTTGAGTCCGAGTTCACTTAGGGGCGGGTTACATGATTTCTTGATTACATATGTGGCACTTATGTGCAAATTATCCATGTATCCGAGTTATATTCTGATGTGTTCAACGGGTGAAATTTCAAGTTTAATGGAAGAGCACTTAAGATATAAGTGACGTTTTGGGTAAGTGTTGTGAAATGGACACTTTGGACAGGCATGTTCTTAATCCTCGGGTTGGAAATAGATACAACAATGATAAGATCGTAAGATGATGAATGATTTTTAGAAATGTGATAAATGTTTTGATGATACCATGTTAAGGTTGTTTGGTATGATTGTATTGTTATGTTACTTGTTATTTGCATATGAACTTACTAAGCATTTATGCTTACTCCTTCCTTTTCATTCACTGTAGTTTTGAACAAGCCAGCTTAGGAATCGGGACAGGTCGAAAGTTTGATCACACTATCCAAAGGACTTTTATCTTGGTAAATGGCTTGTACAACTTCTTAAGTATTGCATGTATAGCAATATACCTATTTCGTGTAAATAATTTTATGATATGGCCATGTTTGGTTGAGAAAATGTTTGATATTGATAAGTCATGGTGATGGCTAATTTAGATCATGTTTGATATCATGGAAGTTTAATAGGTTATCTAGTTCATAAAAATTCATGAAAAGATGAAACTTGCCTTAAAACAGAATATTGCTGCAGCAATGACATGAATTTGAAAAATCACTAAAAGTAGTATAAGTGGAACTAAATGATGAGTAAGTTATGAAATTGAATCTTAATGAGTCTATTTTCATGTGGATTGAACAAAAAAGGCATATAAATTATATTTTATGAGATATTTAAACTTTTGTGAAACAGGGCCAGAGTGATCTGACTTTAAAAATTCATAATAAATTTTAAAAAAATAATTAGAAGTTTTTCTTTATATTTACAGATTCCTTATTTAGTATAGTTTTAATATAAACAAACCTCGTAGTCATTTAAATTTTGTATAGAGAGATATCTGATTCGTAATACATAGAGGTCAGTACAATCGAACCCTGGAACATGGGAGACTTTAATTAATCAACTGTACTAATTGGCCCAACCAAAAATTCTAGAAAACATTTAGTAAATAGATATATGAGTCTAGATTCAGGGAAAATTTACAGATCTTGATTTCGAGTTTCGTAACTCGAGATATGATTTTTCTTGTAACTGTGACGTGGGTAGCTAGAAAGATGTGAATGTAGAAACAAATGATTTGAAGTTCTTAATTTGATAAATTATATTCAGTAACCCCTCAAGCTCGACTCCGGCGATGGTCTCGGACGTGGGAGCGTTACACCTCAGGTCCAAATGACCGTTTTGCCCCTAACCTTTCACATCTTTACGATTTAGTCCCTAGGCTCGTATAATGAAGCACATGCAATTTCTATCTTACCCAAGCCTAACCGAACATTTTTCTCTCTTATGGCAACCCACATTTTTAATTATTTTCCTTTTTCTACCACACATTTACATCTTTTGTAAAATTGTCCCTATAAGGGTTTCTCATGAAAACCAACTTGGAAAAGATATTTAACACACATTTATCTTTCATATTCTTCTATAATCCATCAAAATACCAATAACTCATGCATGGGTAAATTTTTGAACATGAACCTTAGTATGAAATATGGGTAGAAATGGAGAGAGCAAACTATCGGGATTTCAAAATACAAAGAATATGAAAAACGGGGCTTGGGAGCACTTACTATTGATCTTGAAAATTGAAGAAACCCTAGTTATGGTGTCCTCTAAATTTCGTCAGCTATGGGAAGAAGATGAGCATATTTTTTATTTATTTTTCCCTTTTTATTTCATTAAAATGCCTAATAACCAAAATGCCCTCATGCCCTTTCTTTAAAATTTCATTCATGCAAGCCCATTTTTGGCCAAAAATTTAGAACTCGAGCAAATTGATCTCCAAGACATTATAATTCATAATCTATATCAATTTCATACAAATTGCTTCTAGAATCCAAGTTTTGCAATTATTCAATTTAGTCCCTAATTTCCAATTGGACATCTTATACTTAGAATTTCTTCATGAAACTTTAACACATGCATACACTCATATTCTAGGCCTCATAATAATCATAAAATAAATATTTTGATGTCAAATTTGTGGTCCCGAAACTACTATTCCGACTAGGCCTTATTTCAGGATGTTACACTTGTTAATTGCTGTGATATGTTGCGAAAGAGAGATTACAGTTGTTAGGCTAATGCCAAAATATGTTAAATTATGCTTGCAAGTTGATAGAATAAACATTGTGACTGAATAAAATTATAACTATGAGATTTATAGCAATTGGTAATATTTTGTATTTAAATTATTGAACTTGATAAATCCCTAATAAGAGTTGCTTATTATTTTCATGCGAACTGACTAAGCTATATAATATAGCTTACCCCCTTCCTTTCCCATGTCTTATAGGGTTCATAAGCTAGCTCAGGTTGGAGATCGCTGGAGATCCTATCACAATATCCAGCTATCACTTTGGGTATTGATGAATTCAAGTATTTTGAGTTTATGGCATGTATAGGAATTTGGTATTTTGGTTATATGTGTCATTATTAATTTGGCCATATGTGTTGGCTTGCAATGGTGTTTAATTCATTTTTGTATATAGCCATGGGAGTTGGCTAATATTGGTTATGAGTATATTCTTATATTAATGTCATTTGTGAATGTGAAATTTTGCATGATTTGGTGTGGAAAGGTTGATATTCTAAGCATGTTAAATAATGGCGTGAGGATGTCATGTTATTGTCTTGATTATGGATGTGCTTATGGTATGTTTGAGTTTGGCAAAGTATAATATTTTAAGCATGATAGATGTTAGCTTTTAAATGACATGTTTAAGCCTTAGTTATATTGGTATTGGCTGCTGTTTGTATTATGAATTATGTTATTGAAGTTGTGTAGATGTGTGCAAGTGAGGGTGACAAAATGGCTTGGTAAATAGACTTATTTTTGTCCACAAGGTAGACACACAAGCATGTGTCTAGGCTGTGTGTGACACACGGTTAGCCCCATAGGCGTGTGATCCGAACATGTGTCCCCTGCACCTAAATTGTTGCAAAATAGAATGCTTAGTATCAAGCACACGGGCATGAGACACGGTCGTGTGTCTCAATCACGTTAAGGACACGGCCTCGGGACACATGTGTTTTTTTTGGCCGTGTGACTTGAATTTGTTGATTACATCATAAACAGAGAGTTAGACGGGTTAAGGACACAGGCGTGTGTGATCACACGACCTACCCACGCGGGCGTGTGACCCCTATTTTAGCAAAAATTCTCTAAATGTTGTAAAATTTTCTAAAGTTCTCAGATTAGTCGCGAATCGCTTCTAAAGCATGTTTTGGGCATCGTAGGCATGTGTTAGGGATTTATGCTCGATTTCAAAAAGTTTTAATTTGGAAGAAAATTTATGACTCGGAAATGTATGTTTGCTTGTGTTTAAGTCCAGTAATGCCTCGTACCCTGTTCCGGTGTCTAACATGGGTAAGGGGTGTTTCATTCTTTAAGGTTCTATTCAACCCGCCTATATATGATGTGAAAAAGAGTTACTGGAAAATAAACCTCGAGGATACAGTGAAGCCTAATCACTATCTACGTTTTGCACTAACGGAAATAGTTCATTGAGCACTTAACAAAGCATAACAAGGATATCAATTTCTATAAAGAATTTCTGGAGTATTTTTTTATAGAATAATCTAAGAATATATAAGATAGTAGGAGATTAGAAAGAAACTTTTTTCTATGTTTCTAAGTATATCCAACAAATGAAACTTATCTCCTATTTATAGGAGGTCTTATGTCTCCTCATGGGGACATAACTATCCAAAGGAATAGTCATATCTTTAACCACAAACATAATTATTAAGTAGGTATGAACTTGAATAATTATGACCATTTGTTATTAATTAAGTGATATAACTTTTGATGACAAGAGATATAATTGATCACTATGAATAGTGACAACTTTTGCTTAATTACCAAGTGACATTATTATTTGGACCACTTATAACTTTTTAATTATAACTATTGTAACATTATAAATATTTGAAAATGTCTACCACTAACTTGAAACAATGTGTAATTGAAATGTTGGAAACAAATGGTTTTACACCATCCAAGCTTATGTGAGTTTCATATTATTTATATGAAGGTAATATTTTATAAAATAAGATAGGAAGATGGTCCCACGCTCCGTTTATTAATAAATGAACATGAAGTTTGCTCACTTTATTTATATGATCATTCTTTAAGAAATAACATCTAACAAATTTGCAATATATTGAAACTATAGGCTATATTTATTAACTCTCTCGCTTGTGGCTTGGACTAGGATTCACAAATTAAGGCTAGTGTTTTATTAGCCTTAAACCCCATCCTTTTTTTTCTTCCCTGCCTTGTAGTCCTTGCAGTGGCTATGTGAGAACCCACCATTACAACCTCAAGACATGTTCTAACAAACTAGCATAGAACATATTGTAGTCTTTAAGACTACAAGCAAACTTCGAATTCAGTGTTAAACACGTGGCTATTGTCTGAACTTGCTGTTGTAGTCAATGCTCGCATTTTGACTAACTCTAAAAAGAGAAAGTCTGATTTTTTTGGACTCATCCTTGGAAACCCACATTGTTTACAACATTAAGCTGTCTCTAGTTGACCTAACTCTCTAAACTAACTGTGCACAAGTTAGACAAGAGTTTAATTTGTATATGTTTGTTAGATAAATGGATGAATTTGAACACAAAAGACTTCTTAACAACCTTCTAGATCCTTTATGAATCACAACTAGAATCCGGGCGGCCTTAGTTATTGGCATTAAGGTGTGCAAATTTGGAGGAATTGTTCAATGACATGGATTCTTTGGTTGAAAAATCCCCCCAAAAGCGAATAATGTCATACAGTTTTTGTCTGAGTAATTATTATTCATTTTGTTTGGAATCCAAGTAAAAAATTTAGCATCAAAAAAGTGGTTGAGAATTAATTGACATGATGATCAACACGTACCCATAAATGGAGGCATCAAACATAAAAGATAAAAGAACCCAAATGCATCCAAATTTGATCATTGACTTTTGTTGAATAATAGCCACAACCCACTTCTCACTTCCGTTTCATACGAAAGCCTTTCACATTCTGTTTCTTGACTTTGGAAATTTTGACTCTTTCAAAATTCACAATAGACATGGACCTGTTTCATTTTTAAATAATTTAATAATACCATACACGTTAAAAAGAACTTAATGATATTCAATAATCTTTTTAAAATACTGCCAATAATATAAGCATTGATATTCAATGAACCTTATTGGAAAAGAGAAATATTGTGATAATATAATGCAAAAATTAGTTTTTATTATATGTGAAGGAAGAAAAAGAAGAAAAGTGAAAAGTGGGAGATTTAAAGAGAGCAAAGGAGACGTATGGTGTGGAGAAAGGAGAGCCACATGAATTGTGAAGGCTGCTTGGAAGGAATAGACGTAAAGTGAAAGGCCTATTCTTTTTTTTTTTTCTTTTTTTCATTTTATTATTTAAGATAAATTACACCAAAATCACTTAACTATTAGGAAGTTTATATTTTAATACTCAATTTTAAAAAATTATAAATTGATCACTAAATTATTTAAAAGTTATAAGATGGTCACTAAATTGTTAAGTTGCTAATGGATGTTGATGTGGTTATTAACTCACTATTCATCATAGAGTAAATTATACTCAAGGTCATTCAACTATTTGCAAGATTACACTTTAAACACTCAATTTTAAAAAAATTACAAGTTGGTCACTAAACAACCTAGTAACCAACATGTAATTTTCAAATAATTCAATGATAAATTCATATCTTTTTGAAACTTAGTGACCAAAGTGTAACTTTTTTAATAGTTGAGTGACATTGGATATAATTTATCTTATTATTTATTTGTTTGATTTGTGAATAAGTAATAATCCCTTCCTCCAACAAGTGTTGTTTGTATTGTAATCTAAAAAAAACTCAAATTAAAACTTTAAAAATGACATTATTAAAAAGAAACTCAAAAAAATTAATATTATTATAATAAATATATATAAAAAATTATTTTGTTTTACCAAAAAAATAATAATAATAACAATCTCTTGTTCCCATCAAGTGGAAATCCCTTACCACGCATTTCGGGCCCCATCTGTGAGTTGCTATTTTTTTTTTCTTATGTTAAGGTTTGTTTGGTTCAAGATTTGTTTTATTTCTTCAATTTGTGTTTTATTTTTATATGTTGCATTATTTTCTAATTGTTATGTTGCTTTTATGTATAAACATATTTTTTTTGGTATAAATTGTGTAATATATAAATATATAAATATATAAATATATAAAAAGATATATATTTCAAAAAAAAAATAAATGCATTAGATCGATTTTAAATTCTAAGTTTAAAAAAAATGTTAACTTAATTTTTTAAATGAAACTCATTTTTTAAACCTATTTTTATCCTTTAATATTTTTATTTAAGTTTAATTAAATAATTTGATGTAACGACCCAATTCTTGTGATGTGTATTAGAAATTTTAGGTTGAAATGTTTAAGAAGTTAAAAAGAAAAAGTCTTAAGTCACACAAAGAAATAAAATTAGCTAATAATTAAATTAAATAAGTTAATATAAATGGTACAAAGGTTAAATTGCATAATAATTATAAAATTCCACAAGTCCTTATTTAAATATTAATCAAGTCTTTAGAAATAATTATAAATATGTATATATATATTTATATTCCTAAGTGGGAGAGAGAAGATGGAAAATATCAATCTTCTCCCTCTTTCCCAAACCGAAACAAAAAGGAAAGAAAACAGAAAACTTAGCCATTTTCTTCTTTTATTTGCCGTGAGCCTAATTAGCTAGGTAGTTGAATTTTTCTTGTAAATTTTTGGTAAATAATCAGTAAATGTTGGTAAATAATTACAACCGAAGCTATGAAATTAAAATTTGATTAGTTTATCGTGAAATAATAATAGAAAGTTTGAGAAAGTTGAGTCTAAAAGTTAAGTTCATTCAAGTTAATATGAAATGAGATTACGATGAAATAGATTGAAATTATAGTAAAAAGAGTTAAATTATTTGAGTCAAGATTAAATTTATATAATTAATTTTATGATGTTAGGGATTAAATTGAATAAATTGAAAACTATCAAAAAATAGCATGAATGGAAAACTAGGGGTTTCTAGTAAAGAAATGTGAAATCAGTTTTCAATTCGATAAGGAAAATCTAAAGTTACGAGTAATTTGGATATTAGTGCTTATAGGGAATACAATGAATAAAATGTAATCATATCTATATAGTACTAAATTATGTTTGAATTGTGTGATTAATGTGTTTCTCTATTCAAGTTTAATTTTTATAGCTAAAGACGACGCAAGACCGTCTTGGGACAAGGGAAAAGCTAAAGTCATTAACAAATAGTAACTTATGATTTATACTTTTATAATTCAATCCCAATTTGCTTTCGTAGATTAATTTTCCGTACAAACTTTGAATGATGGATTCAATATGGTGATAGTTGAAATATGTGGAAAATGTTCAAAATTGTGTTTGATATGTATATAAATGTTGAGACATTGGTATTATGATGACATGTGTTACAATAGTAATTATGATGATAATGCCCTGTTAAATGATGTTAGACGTAATTAGGATATAGTTGGCATGTCACAAGGTCACCAATATATTCCTTTACTGGCCATCGTTGTCAGGCAATCCTAGATGGCAAAATAAATAATACAGACAATTACTAAAACCATCGTTTTTGGGCAACTCGGGATGGTAGAATAAACAAATATTAAAAGTCACCATTGCAAGACAACCTGGGATGACAGTGTAAGATAGTCCCAATGTACAGATGATTTTGGACTTATTCATTACATATATAAATTCGAGTATTTGCATAATATCTATCCTCAAATTAAAGCATCCAAAATGAATAAGCATTGAATTGATATTGAAATGTGAAATAAATAAGAAAGTTGAGGAATGATTGTATGAGTTAAAGTAGTATACATTAATGTTATATACTTACTTTAGTTTATTTTTAACACAAATGTATTTGAATTATATTAGCACAACTACGTATTTAATACTCAGCGGTTATGTTTGTTTCCTTGCACAGGTATCGGACAAGAGTAGACGTAAATTTTAAGTGGTCCAACATCCAACTCAACAATTCAACTTGGAACACGCCTTATTACCTCTTTTGTATGTATATATGTGTTGGCATTAAAATGGCATGTACCTAGGTTGTTTTGGGCATGTTTCTTATGTGGTAATTTTGGAATATTTTGTGCTTGGCCTATAAGGTTTTATAAGATGAGTTTTAATCTTTTATTAGTAGATAATTATGCTAGTTTATATAAGTTTGATTATGTGATTAGTTAATTAAATGATAATGCATGGATGGTTATAATTTGATTATGTTTGGTTGTGTTTGTATGTTTTAGATTGATGGTCTTATTTTGATGTAAAGTTTAGGTATATTTAAGGTACCATTTGGTATGGTTTGGTTACTTGAAAACATGCATTTAAGGATATTTTACCATTGAGTCTCGAGACATCATGAACAAGTATCAAGACCATAAGAACAAAATTTACCTTATATTTTGACCTTCATGCTTAGTGCCTCGAGACTCGAGATAAGTGGCCTTTGTCTTAAGCCAAGTAAACTTCAAAGCTAAATTAGTTTTGCACTACTCCAAGTCTCGAGATAAGAACCCATTGTATTGAAACATTCAAACATCGAAGCTAAAATAAGAAAATAAGGGAGGTTGGTCTCGAAACATAATAGACCTTGCCTCAAAACACTATTTCTACTGTCTCAAGATGAGAAGTCCCTTGTCTCGAGACACGACATTGAAACTTGATAATTGAGTTTGGATTTGATTTCCAACTCCTAAATTAACTTAGTATCACCTCATAACTCAATGAGTTAAAATTTATCACCCGTAACTCAATGAGTTAAAATTATGATACTCTATGAAAGCATGATTGTGATTGAAATGGATGATTATTTTGATATGAATGATAATTATGTTTTAATGATATGATAAAAGAAGTAAGTTAGCTTGATTTGCTTCGGCAACGTAATGTAATATCACACATTTCGATCCAATGATCAAGTCAAGTGTGGAATGTTACACTTGATCAATGAAAAATTTTAACCTAATTTGACATTATAAATTTAATTAAACTATTGGAGTGTCATAAGGTAAGATTTATCTCTTCCCCCCTTATTTTACAATTTCGTACTAAAAAAGAGGTGTGATCAATTTATAAAATTTCAATTTTGAGCTTAATTCAAATTCAAGGCTCAAATCTCAGTTTCAACTCAACTGAGTTTCACTTTTAAAAGTTAAGCAGATTTGAGGTAAAATTCGAGTTTTGTAAGTTTATTGAATTAAGTTCATTTATCAAAATAGAAATGAGTTTTGCTTTACATGTTTGACTTACCTAAACAAAAATGAGTTTTTATTTTTATTATAAAATTTAAGTTATATGAGGAGTTGGTGTAAACTATGTTGGTGGTTCACACAGTAGGTGATGCAAAGAGTATAAAGGTTTAAAGATGATGTTTGAGAAGAGTGAGGACTATATGGTTGTTTTCATACCCTTTTACCTTGGTGTTGTCTTTATAGAGAGAGGTAAGCTTAGCATGGGTCCCAACTATCAAGTGTTTTATTCCATATATGTGGGTGGTAAGG
Source organism: Gossypium hirsutum (assembly GCF_007990345.1). NCBI lineage: Eukaryota > Viridiplantae > Streptophyta > Magnoliopsida > Malvales > Malvaceae > Gossypium > Gossypium hirsutum. The sequence continues at coordinate 84,323,723 of NC_053429.1, forward strand.
TGGCGAATTGTCGACTAGAAATGTTAATGGAGCCAATGTAAGGTGACTAGATAAAACATTGTCAACAAATAAAAGAAGGTGATGGATTGACATGTACTAGCAGAAACTTTTCCCTGTATATGTTCTAAGGATTGTGTAGAACCACCTCATGTAACTTGGCATTTTGGTTAGGTAAGGCTAGGACTATGTTCCTGGTGAGACCACGAGATTGAGTTTCATCGAGTTTTATTTTTTGTGAATAGTTTAAGCTTGTGCTTAGGAGCATCATCATTTATTTTGGATGAACAATTTAAACTTGTGCTGAGGAGCATCATCATTTGGGTTGAACTACTTAAGCTCCTATTTAGGAGCATCAACATTTTGGATGAGCAGTTTATGTAACACCCTCACCCAACTTAATCGTTGAATCTGGGTAAGGAGTGCCACAATTGATCTGACTTGATATAATACTCTAGTTAGAAAATTTCGCCATACAATTTCGTTACTTTAATACAAATGTTTCTACAATAGGAAACTTAAAAATAAACTTAATTTGACTACCTTGAAAATTTAAACTTTAAGGAATTACTTCTTAATTACAATATATATTCACTTAAAGGTGAAACCTTTGAAGGTACCCCTTCCTATGTGCATGACACCATACAGACAATGATATTCACTTTAGCCTGGTTTAACTTAATCCTTCCTCAAGATCCTCAATCATCCTTAACTCCTGCAAACATAGGTCAAATTTTTGTAAGTTCGAAACAACTTAGTAAGTTTTTTTAATGTATTACTCAAAAATAGACCCAGCCTTGTAGAGGTAGTAAATGTAAAAGAACTAAACATGTTTAACTCCTTGTTTGTTAAGACGTTTCTTTTAATTCAAAATGGTGATCTTTGATTTCTGTTTTGAGCATATCTATTGACAAAATGATCATCAAGCGATCTACTCCTAATCTATCCTATAGCCATTCGACTAGTTTTAGAAGTTTTTTAGATGCCTCGCCATAACTGCGAACCTTATCTTCTCCATACAGTCATTCCTTCTTTCATCCATCCCCTATTTAGGGTGTTCGTCTATTCATAACTTTTAATCCTATAGTTTGGTGGTCGATTACCAAAATGGACTCTTTTTCCCATCATTACTTATAAGACAGTCCTCCTGCCTACCATCATAATGACCCCCTTTGTGGTGCCTTCCTTGGCGATTAATGCAAACCAACTTAGTGCTTGGCAGACTCCATTTCTTACCTCAATGTTAAAGAATTTAATGGCATTCCATCAGTGAGGTTCACTAATGAGGACCCACGCCACTGGCGGATGAAATCTCATTTCACCCTTCACTCGGGTTGATCGATTGGTTGGGTTACTTCCTCGTAATATGCCCTATTTGTGTTACCTTTCTTTACAAGTGTAACATGTTCGTCTGCAGTGGACCGTTTTTGTTTGCAACGACCATTTTGGTCTGCGGTGTTCAACAAACTGTTATTTTAGCAACCATTCAAGCTTACATTTTCTCTTACATTATGTTTACCTTTGGAACTAAATCCATGGCGGTTATACTCGCAACAGTTTCCTCTTTTAAGAGAAATAGTCTTGACAGATATATCTTTCATTGGGATATTCCTTATTAGTACTTATTCCTCATTTTCAGTTTCATTTAGCACCCTTTGGTAACTTTTAATGGCGGATTTGTATATGTGATCCCCAGATAAATCTTCTTTTGTTTACCTAAACCACAGGCATTATTTACTACTCATTCCCACATCTAGATCTTGCAAGGTTGCCACCCATATGCCCTTCTGACTTCCACGACTACTAATTTGGAAACCTTTTCCCACTTTTGTTAGTCTTTCCATTCTCGGTGGATTCCTCAAATCCGCTGTCTAACTATCGCTTGCCAACATTTGCATTTTTCCTTGTCTACGTGATTTCCCCCAATTATCATCTTGGTAGACGATGTAACACCCCTATACCCAACTCGATTACCAAGTAGAATATAGGAGTGTCACATTTGAGTGCCAGAGTAATCCTGGATAAATTCAATTATTTGAACCCTTTTCCGATCATATTTTAACCATACAAACATGTTTTTAACATATTTTCAGTATAAAACTTAAAACTAAGTGAATTTTTTAGTAAAAATTCATTTTGAATCATTTATTTCCAGAACAAGGCCCAAAGCATCGATACTAGCACTAATTTATCGATATCTGGGCTTAGGTATCGATACCCTATATTGTAATGATATTGTTTTGAGCTTCAAAGTTGGAAAATTCAAGAAAAATACCTTATATATCGATACCTTGTCCAATGTATCGATACTTCCTTTAGAATATCGATACTATGAGCTTCATATCGACACCAAAAATGTCATTCAATGCTTTATTTTATGTCAGGGTTAATTTACCACCTTAGTCCTTCATATTTACCCCTTTTCAGCCCTTGTTTACTTATCAGCTTTAACCATATCAATCCATATACCAAATTATTTCCAAACATCCTTTAATCCAAATTTCATTTATCAATTCATAATTATATAATTATCTCATATAATTTTAAGCAAATATCAAATTTTACAATTAAGTCCCTTTTTTTCATTTCAACTTTAAAACATATCAAACTTATTATAAAAAATCATTACACAACCACTTATTTCTTAAACATGTAATGTTTTGTAATGAACCTTATGGACATGCCATTAAGTCCAAAATTATAAATTTAACATAATTATCAACATTTTACAAATAAGTCCTTTAGAGGACTTACTCTAAAAATAGTTTATCCTCTCTACATGACATTATTGTTATTAACATTTACCAATAAATTTGTCAATTCGGGCCTCCTTAATTCATTTTATATCAACTACTTAGTATTTCAATAAAACATTTTCACTTCCTTTATGTATTAGCAAAACCATCATTTGTAACAATTTCTTAGTATTATAACTCTTCAATTATTTTCTCTCCAATCTGCATCCTTATTTTTTTTATATATACATAAATCTTTGGTTCTTAACATATCATGCCTATGTGCGACATTAATAAAAGGATTCTTTAATCACAAACACATTCTTCTCAAGGTTGTCCATTTGAGTGGCAATCACTAAAATATTTATATCTCAGCCCATAGGATTCAAAATTAAGATCTGACCTTTGTTCTAGAAACTAGATTCAATAAATTTTTTACCATAAAATTTTTGGAATTTTGACTTGTAACGGCCCAATTTTTGGGAATTTTGTGAATGTTGGCATAGGTTTAATTATGTTAGTGGGCCTCTAGAAGGCCCAAGCTTAAGATAGAACCTGACAATTTTAGTTAATTTTTGTTCCATAAGAAAAAGGGGGTGAAATTATGAAATAGAACCTATATGAAAATGTTTGAAAATGCTATAGGCTAAATTGAAGTGGCCAAATAAATAGGAGTGCAAAATAGGAGGATTTGCATGACAAACCTCCCATTTTACATGAAGTGGCCAGCCATCATGTTGTTGAAGACAATATGTGCACTTGATATCCATAATTTATGGTACAAATTGATAAAAATTTGATAATGGGTTAGGTAAATGTTCCATGATGGGCATGATAAGCATTATGGGCATTTTTTTTATTGACATTATGGCATAGGTATGGCACAAATAATATAGGTTATTTTGTGTCATAAAATGTTGGGTAATAAAATAACAAAATGATGAAAAGAACAAAGTTTTGTCCATCTTTGTTCATCATAGCCGAAAGTTAGAGAAGAGAAAGGAGAGGAGAAAGCTCTTGAGTATTCGGTCACTAGGAGGAGGAAAATTGAAGGTAAGTTCTTGGTACCTTGCTTCTATTTTGAGGTTCATGAGTTCTTCTTGATTCTACCTTAACTCTTGAAGCATATTTTGGTTTTTAGTTGTGTTGTAAGCATTTAGTCATGAATTAAAATGAAGGAAATGGTTGTTGTTTCATGTTCTTTTGATGAAAAATGGAAGATAGGTGAAGTTGAGCCAAACAAATGAGCATGCATGTGCCTTAGATGCTAAAGGGAAAAATCGGCTAACATGTTGTGCTTTAAAATGATGAAATGGAGATTATACTTAAGTAAAATCATAGATATGTGATTATTGATTGGTGATATACATGTTTAAATAACAAGCATGCAAGTTAGGTGTGAAAGAGTGATTTGGTAATAAATCTGCTTGGGACAGCAGCAGTAACGTGACTTTGGAAAATCACCATAAATTGTGGGAGATGAGTTAGAAGCTGCATAAATTATGTAATTAAATCTTAATGAGTCTAGTTTCAAATGGAATAAACGAGAACATATTTTGAATTCTGTACAATGAGAAATTTGATTCGTAATGAAAAGTGGTCAGATTAGTCAAACAGTGAAACATGGGAAACTTTGAGAAAAATCTGGTATTGATTGGCTAAACCAAAAATTCTGAAAATTTTATGTATAGAATATATATGAGTCTATTTTTCAGGGAAAATTAACGGCACTTGATTTGGAGTTTCGTAGCTCCAATTATAAATAATTTAGTGACTGTTGCTCAGGAAGACAGCTTGCAGTGAAATTATGATTATGTGGTAAACATTGACAAAAATTTGTTAATGAGTTGCTTATTGATTTCTTATAAGCTTACTATGATTTGTAGGTGTCGTTGGCCAAATATTGTAAGGGGTTAATACGTAGTTTGTATTTGAATAGTTAGATTAACGTGTTAGTAATCCAATTGTAGGTGGTTCGTGTGTGGATCTCGTCAGCATATCGTCGCAAACAGGTGTGTAACTGACACCCTCTCATAGACTAGATTGGCAAAAGCCGAAAAGCCGAAATGCTAAAAAGTCGGTATTTTGGGAATTTGCGAGTGTGCGAATGCTCGTAAGATAGTTGGGTTTGTATATTTGGTAATCTAAAGTAATAAACTGCAATACGCCCGATTTCGTACATTTTGATAATTTGGGCTTAATGGGCCAAAGATCGGGTTCATGGGCCAACGGGCCCAATTCGGTAAGTATGCGCGGTAAGTGTTCTGATAGTACGTAAATAGTTAGGATATGCATGAAAACCCTAAAAGCAGCTAAATTACTATAATACCCCTATGTATGGAAAATTACTGCTATACCCCTAGGTGCAAAATTACCGTTATACCCCTAGGGTTAATTTTGACTGAAAAGCATGACGATCTGATTCTGTATGATGTATGCCATGATTATATATCTGTTGCATGGGGACTTGGGTTATACTATGGAGGAAGCATCCTGGTGGCTATGCCACAATTTATATAATCTGGTGGCTTTGCCACATATATCTGTTCTGGTGGCTCTGCCACAATATCTGTATCTGGTGACTCCGTCACAATATCTGGCAGCCTCGCTGCGATTTCTGTGGTGTGTAGCGGTTGGGTGGGTCGAGTTGTCTCCCCACACGGTGTAAGGTTGGTACAGGGGTGTATACGGTTGGATATGGTTGGGTTTCTGCATAAACATGTAATATCTATTCTATTATGGGCCTATGGGCTTTATTCTGAATTCTGTTTTGGGCTAAGGCCAACTTATTCTATTTCTGTGGTTTGAGCTGATACAGGCTATGGTTGGGTTAATTTATACACTGAGTTTCCCCAAACTCACCCCTTTTATTTTCATCCAAGCAGGTAATCCCCAACCATAGTGGACTTGGAGCTGTGAGGGAATTCGGAGTGGCCACCCGTTCTGAAAGTTTGATTTTCTTCTAGTGAACTGGACATCCTTTTATTTACGTTTGAAGTTTTGGGTTTTTAAATGTAATAAGGCCGCTTAATTATTTTTGATGGTTTTAATATGTATTACTAAGATAGGTATTACTTATTTTAACTGTTGAAATTGGATAGCTTTAGGGCACGTTTTCAAAAACAAAAATTGATTTCAAAATAACACGACAACAAGCAAAGCTTCCGCAATGAAAGTATTTTCCAAAATTAATCACTTTTCCTAAAAATGACTTAATCAAACCAGTTTCCTAGAAATATCCATGACGTTAAAGTGTGGCAATGGCGGTATGCATGTCTAGGATTGGATCCGAAGGGAGCTTGGTACTTAAGCAGTCCGATAGATTCACCACCTTTTTTCCGGTTTCCTACCTGGTGCACAGCTTCCATTCACTTTAACCTATAATGAAATTATCTTTTAAAACACTATGTAAGTTTTTCTGGATCAACAATATAAAATGTTTTGAACGCTTCGATGTGGCATGTCGAATCCGGTCATAACTTCTGGGTCGGGTTTGGGGTGTTACATGACTTAATCCAATTAATTCACTTTATTCTTCAAATTGTCTCGTATTCTATTACCAGGCAGCTCTGACCCTTCTTCAGTAAAAAATTATTATCTTTCACTACAAGTCTTTTATTAAGTTACTGTCTCTTTCCCTTAAAAATAGACTCATTAATATTTCATACATATAAATTTAATTTCTTAAAAATTCTTGTACAATTTATAATGAGTTCTCAAAGTTAGAGTAGGGGAACCTGAAATCATTCTGATCTTGTCTAACAAAAATTCATAATCTCATAATCTACTACTCCTTTACTTACACTATTTATTTTTTGATAAACTAGACTCAATAATATTTAATTTAATATTTAATTAAACCTATAATTTGATTTCTATAATTTTTGAAGAATTTTCAAAGTTAAGCTACTGCTACTATGAAGACCTGCTTTAGTAAATACACTTATTTATCCCATAAAAACTTGATACTTTGTATAAATTTAATTACTCTACTATTTTATTTAAATTCATATAGAATTAATTCTAAAAATAACACATTTAACTCAATTATTTTAAATACAATTAAGGCTGAGATGAAAACTTACCTCTTTTACCAAGGATATATTCCTTTTTTTGCTTATTTTCCTTTACATCTTCAATTCATGACCATCCTTCTCTTTCTTTCAATTTTTTCTCCACTTCCATCTACTAATTCCTTGTTTCAAATTTATGTACATACTCTCTAGGATTACTTTTTCATCTTTCTTCTTTTGTGCCTAGGGAAATTTCTAAGAAATTTGAGAGAAATGGTAGAATTTCATGACAAAGGACTAAGTTGCATAAGAAGCAAAACTTCCCCCTATTTATACTAATGATGGACAATGGGTCGATGACGCATGAAGAATTTTCATGTTTCCATAAAAAAATATTTTAATTAATTAATATTAAAATATTATAAAAAAATCTATTAGTCATTATTTCAATCCAATGGTCACAATTTCTTCTTACTTTTCAATTTAATCCAATGGCCCATATTTTTCCATAACCAAAGATATTTTCCCATAATTATCTTATCTAAGAAATGATTATTTACCCTTGTACTTTCTCTACTATTCCATCCTTTTTATGACATCTTTTTGGTAAAATTTACAATTTACTCCCTCTCATTTCTTCATTTGTTCAAGTTGGTCCTTGTAGACCCTTCCACCGTAAAGATATTTGCACTATTGGCCCTTCAAATTCTTCATATTTATAATTTAACCCTCGTATTTTAAATATTTACACTTGGACCATAAAAAATTCCATATTTTTACTATTTAATCACTAGCTCAAATTAATATTTCACAACAGACTTCTTCTTTCATTTTTCTCTAACATCCCTTATCCTTTACTTTGTTTATATCTTAGTTAACTAAAAATCCATCTGATATTATTTTTGACCAAGGGGATTTGGGAATGTTACATACTACATCATGTTTATTGTCTCGGTGGACTCAATATAATGCCATAGTCAAGCTACGTTTTAACAGCCCATTTTTAATCAAATCAGAATAGTGGTTTCAAAACCACAAATCTGAGATTGAAAAATTATTTTAATATTATTTTAAGTGTTTACAGTATGATAGTATGTACGTGTGAAAGTTTCGTGAAGAATTTTTATTTTTTGAATAGTTAATTTGATAAAAAAGACTAAATCGCGTAAAATGCAAAAGTTGCATTCTACTTGTTAAAGGTATCTATTAGCTATAAAACCTTAAATTTAAGGTTCTTAAGTGATAATTTACCCATTAGAGAGTTAATGGATGATAATGGTTTGGCATGTAGTGAAATAATTAATATTCATTAAGGTTAATTTGGTAAATTGGTAATTATGATAATTATAATAAAACAAATTATGTATCATCTTTATTTTCATCTCTTGTAACCGAAAATTAGGGCTTAGGAAGCCATTTTCGATGCTTAAGCTTTCAACAAGCTCATCCTTGTCTAATTGGTATGTATTTTGTCTCATTTTTGATATTGTTGCAGCTAGGTCTAGCCAGCCCAGGGACTCTTTTTGTAAAACTGTTAAAGATTTTGAATTATGCCATTGTTGAATACATGTGTATTTTGAAGTTTCTGGATAAATGCAAAATAGGGATTAAACTGAGAAATGTGTAAAGTTAGGGGTTAAAAGTGTGAATAAATGAAAATTATGGGCTGCTAGGGGCATTATGGTAATTTGGCTAGCATGGATTAGTCTTGAATTTCATTAATTTTTTATTTTGTGAAATAAGGACTAAATTGTGAAAAATGTGAAATTAATGGGGTAAAAGTGTAAATGTGTTTTAAAGTGTATTTTGGACTAAATTGAATGAATAAATGATTGAATAAGTTAATTTTGAATATAATTAGATCAATAAAAGTGGAATACGGACTTGGATCGGGGAAAGATAAAGTTATCGACTAATCGACTCGATTCACTATTTTAACATCCGAGGTAAGTTCGTATGTATTAAGCATTGTAATAATTATGCTTTTAGTACTTTGGTATTGCATAAATTGTTTATACAAGACTACAGTTATGTTCGATGAAAAATCGGCTATTTGTGGCACTTAGTGTGTGATTTGAGACAGCTTCAGCTATGTACGGCAGTTAATGTGCAAGATATCGAGTGTGGCACTTAGTGTGCGAGATATCGAGTGTGGCACTTACTGTGCGAGATATCGAGTATGGAACTTAGTGTGCGAGGCATTGAGTATTCAATGGCTTTTTGTGTATGTATGAACTTGTTATGGATTGGTACAAGTATGTACATGTATATTATGAGCTTATAATCGAAGAAGTTATAAAGTTTGTATATAAGCTTATGAAGAAGCAGGTGAAAGGTTTGTTAGTAATCATAAAGTACATGATGATATGTTTAGATTGATGAATGTTGTATTTGTGATTAGTTAAGTTTATATCGTACGAGCTTACTAAGCTTATTAGCTTACTTTGTGTATTTTCTCATGTTTTATAGTGATATTGAAGCTAGCTCGGATTCAGGGATTGTCAGAGACTTCATTGCACTATCGAACATCTATTTTGGTACTTTTGAAGTTATGTATATATGGTATATGGCATGTATAGGCTTGAGTTATTTCGAGTATATTTGTTGAACATGTCTGGTGGTCGTGTGAGACACACAGCCTACCCACATGGGCATGTGTCCTCTGTTCTGAGTAAAATTTTCAAAGTTTTGTGAACATTTTATAAGTTATCAATTTAGTCTCAAACCTTTTCTAAAGCATGTTTTAGGCCTCGTAGGCTATTATAAGAGACAAATTGATTGAGATTGAATGAGAATTATATGAATTGATCGAATGTATGAGAAAAGTACAGTTATATGTGTTATAAGTTTGGTAATTCTCCATAACCCTATTCTGACGTTGAATACAGGTGAGGGACGTTACATTTATTGGTATCAGAGCTACAGTTTAGTTGATTCTAGGATTAATGTAGCGTATGTTAGTCTAGTTATACATGCCATATATATAAACTGAGATAGCGTGATCGCTCATAATGTTTTAAACTGTGTTTTCATATAGTAATGGATCCCAATTGAGCTATAGCCGATGAGGTTGAGAGTAATGTGCCCGCTTTCACACAAGGAACAGGGCCATCTAATTCTAGGCCCGTGACTGGTAGCCAGGGTAGAGAGGCTGAAGAAGTCTTCTTCCAAATGATGAATGAATGGTTCACTCAATATATTTGAACAAACCCGGCTGCTCAACAACCTCTACCCCCTCCTAATCCCCAACCAATACATGTAGCTCCTTAAGGAGTCGAGCTTTTAAGATTGAATAAGCCTCCTGTCGACAAGATCCATAAACACGGGGCTGAACAGTTCAGAACTAATTTTGATGATGATCCTGAGAGAGCCGAGTTTTGGCTTGAAAATACGATCCAAGTGTTTGACGAAATTTCATGCACGCCAGTTGAATGTTTAAAGTGTGTTGTTTCACTGTTGAGAGACACAACATATCAATGTTGGAATACCTTGGTATCTGTAGTACAGAAAGAACGAGTGACCTGGGAATTCTTTCAGATGGAGTTCCGAAAGAAATATATAAGTCAGTGGTTCCTTGATCAAAAGCATAAAGTGTTTCTAGAGTTGAAATAGGGCCGAATGACCGTGACAGAGTATAAAAGAGAATTTGTACAGTTGAGAAAGTATGCTCGGGAATATGTTTCCAATGAACAAATCATATGTAAGCGATTTGTAGATAGGTTGAATAAAGACATTAAACTTCTCGTTGGAATTTTAGAACCAAAGGAATTTGTTGTTTTAGTAGATAGAGCTTGCAAAGCCGAGGAACTTAGCAAAGAAAAGAGAAAGGCTAATTCAGAGGCAAGAGATTCGAGGAAGAGGTCGATGAGTAAACCTTATCAATCCTCGTCTAAGAAATTCAGAGACTATTTTAACCGATGACAGCTTCAGTGGGATATTCCTATAGAGATTGTGGAAAGCAATACACCAAGCCTAAGGCTCAAGCCACATTAGTATCGAGTGTTGGCAATGGGAAAGATGTTAAACCCGAACGTCAACAGTGTGGAAGATGACATTTTGGAGATTGCTGGGTGAAAAATAATACTAGAGCTTATTACAGTTGTAGTTCACGAGATCATTTTATCCCAGATTGTCTTGAGTTAAATGAAAAAGATTAATCTCTAAATGCAAGATCAAGCAATATAGCAACTCGAGAAAGGCCACCAAGAAAGACGGGAAATGCAAGTGGTAATCGTGGTACAACAAAAGATTCTACAGTGAGATCTGAGGCGAGAGTACCTGCTAGCGCTTACGCTATTTGCGCTCACGAAGATGCATCATCACCAGATGTTATTACCGGTAAATTTTCTCTTGACGATACTAATGTGATTGCTTTAACTAATCCTAGATCGACACACTCATATATATGTATGAATTTAGTATCTAGTAAGACTTTGCCTTTAGATTCTACTGGATTTGTGATTAGAGTATCGAAACCCTTAGGCAAATATGTTTTGGTAGACAAAGTCTGCAAGAATTATCCGTTAATGAATCAAGATTTCTGTTTTTCGGCTAATCTGATGTTGTTTCCATTAGATGAATTTGATGTGATTTTGGGTATAGATTGGCTAATGATGCATGATGCAGTTGTGAATTGTAGACGAAAGATTATTGAATTGAAATGTCAGAACGGTGAACTTTTTTGGATTAAGTCTAATGATTCGAGTGAGTTACCTACCGTGATATCGTCTGTGTTAGCTCTGAAATGTATGAAAAAGGGCTATGATGCATATCTTTCATAAGCACTTGATACAAAGGTGTCTGAATCAAAGATTGAATCTATGCCTATTGTTTGTGAATTTTTAGATGTGTTTCCAGAAGAATTACCGGGTTTACCACCGATCAGAGAGGTTGAATTTGGTATTGAATTAGTGCTGGGAACAACACTGATATCAATAGCTCTATACAGAATGGCTCCAACAAAATTAAAAGAATTAAAAGCTCAGTTGCAAGAGTTGACGGATAAGGGTTTTGCGAGACTGAGTTTTTCTCCCTAGGGTGCTCCAGTATTGTTTGTAAAGAAGAAAGATGGCATGATGAGAATACGTATAGACTATCGACAACTTAATAAAGTGACGATCAAGAATAAATACCCTTTGCCACGAATAGATGATTTGTTTGATCAGTTAAAAGGAGCAACAGTGTTTTTGAAAATTTATTTGAGATCAGGTTACTATCAGTTGCGAGTTAAAGACTCAGATGTGCCAAAGACTGCATTTAGAACAAGGTACGAACACTACGAATTTCTTGTTATGCCTTTCGGACTAACAAATGCACTTTCTATTTTTATGGACTTGATGAATCGGATTTCAGGCCGTACTTAGACCGATTCGTAGTTTTATTTATTGATAACATTTTAATTTACTCACGTGATGAATTAAAGCTTGCTGAGCATTTGAGAATCGTGTTACAAACTTTGAGAGATAAACAATTGTTTGCAAAGTTCAGCAAATGTGAGTTTTGGTTACGAGAGGTTGGTTTTCTAGGACATATAGTTTTAGCCGTGGGTATCCGAGTTGACCCGAGCAAAATTTCTACGATTATAGATTGGAAGCCTTCGAGAAATGTATCTGAAGTCTATAGTTTTTTGGGACTAGTAAGTTATTATAGATGATTTGTAAAAGGCTTCTCGATTATTGTGACTCCGATGACACGATTACTTTAAAAAGATGTTAAATTTGAGTGGTCAGAAAAGTGTCAGAATAGCTTCAAGCAGTTGAAAGTATTATTGATAGAGGCACCAGTGCTAGTTCAGCCTGAGTCGGGTAAAGAATTCGTAGTTTTCAGTGATGCATCGTTAAATGGCCAGGGTCATGTTTTAATACAGGATGGCAAGTTGTAGTTTATGCCTCGAAACAATTGAAGCCGCACGAAAAGAATTATCCGATGCACGATCTAAAGTTAGCCGCGATAGTATTTACATTGAAAATTTGGCGTCATTACTTGTTTGGTGAGAAATGTAACATCTCGATTTAGGGCCTAGTCAGAATAGTGGTCTCAGGACCAGAAATCTAGAGTTGAATAAATTATTTTATTATTATTTTGGAGTCATGACATGTTTATATTAGTGTATGAAAGATTTCATGAGTTAATTTTGATGTTTGCGAGTCCAATTGCAGGAAAGAACTAAATCGTATAAAAGGCAAAAGTCTTAAATTGATGGCTGAAGGTGAAAAATAGCTAGAGAATTGGGGTCTTTAAAGGGAAATTAGACCCTTTTAAAAGAGCTTGGCCAGCCATGAGACAAAGAAAAGTGAATGGTCAAAATGTTAGGTAAGTGATGTCATATTAAGTGATAAAATAAAACCCTAAGTGTCTAGCCTTCATTTTTTTACTTATTCTTTCTCCTAACCGAAAATATCAGCCAAGAGAAGAGCTTTGAAGCTTGAAATTTCAGCAACTTGTAATCCTCACAAGTAAGTGATTTCCATACCCTTTGTTGATGATTTTTGCACTTTTGAGTCCCTTGAAGCCTAAGCTTTCAAATGAGGGTACTATTTTGAAAAATGAATAAGATTTTAGGGTTTTACCATGAAAGAATGAGTTTTTATGGAAGAAAATGAGTCTTGGGTGTCTTATAAACAACTTTTGTGAAAGGTGTTAGCATGAAAACACTTAAAAAGACCATTTTGCACAAGTTGTAAAATAGATGTTAAATATGTGAAATAGTGAGAATTTGGAGTTTCTATAAGAGTAAAAAAGGTTTGGCTATGATTAAGATGTGAAGAAATTTGATAGAAATCGATTTTCGGACTTAGGGGTAAAATGGTCATTTTGTAAAAGCTTAGGGGCAAATTGGTCATTTTGCCCAATTATGAATTTTAGAGTGCCTAGATTGATAAAGTGACTAAATAAGTGTATTTTTCTATTATAGATCAAGAAATATCGAATTCGAACCTAGATCGTGGGAAAGCCAAGCAAATCGACTAAATCGACTAGTCGCCACATTTTGTAATCTGAGGTAAGTTGTATGTAAATAATACAACTACATTGCTTATGTGTGTGTTGAATTGTATTTGAATTAATATAGTATGAATTGCTTGATTTTGAATTTGATAAAGTATGATGATAATAGAGATAGTAGAGTTCCCGTTCTAACATAGGAAATATATCGGATATTCATGGCATGACACATGGGTTATTGTGGGCTAGTGTAAGACATGTCTGGGACATGCATCAGCCACATTATGAGAGCCAGTGTAAGACCATGTTTGGGACAAGACATCGGCATCGAGATGGGTGCTAGTGTAAGACAAGTCTGGGACATGCATCAGCCCCGAGACGTAAGCCTGTGTAAGACATGTCTGGGACTTGCATCGACTACGAGATGATAGTCAGTGTAAGACCATGTTTGGGACATGGCATCAACATGAGATATGAGCTATTGTAAGACCGTGTCTGCGACATGGCATCGACACCTTACCCACATTTGAGGCTTAATGAATATCCGGTAGTGTTCTGAATGGTTCAACGGTAAGTATTATGACTTTAAGTTAATGAGCATGGTATAATCGTGTTGTGAGTGGTACAGGTACCTATTTGAAATATATGAGATATAATCTCAATATATGCTATGATATTTATATGGATAGTGATGAGTAAGTTATGATTGCGCCTACTCTTGTGTTATGAGTTTGTTAATGAATGGTAAAATTGTTGTTGTATATTTATTTATATGCAACTTACTAAGCTTTATGCTTACTCCCTCTCCTTTCCTTTTTCTTATAGTGCCGCCTATCTAGCTTGAGGATCAACTAAAGTTAGAGATATCGTTCACACTATCAATCGAAGCTTTCGGTATAATTTGATTTATATTTTTTAAATATGACATGTATAGGGCTTAAACTTTGCTATTTTTGTGTCATTGAAAACTGCCAAATGTGTTGGCTTGGGTCGGGAACCCTTCATTTTGTATTAAGCCTTGAATGATGGTTAATAGTCATTTTGATTTATATGAAAAGATGTTTTCATAGATGAGTAAAATGCACAAATGGAATGTTGTTTATTGTGGCATATTTGGTTAAATGGAATAGTCTTATCTTGATTGCGATTGCTATTATGTAGGTTGTGTAAGTAAGGGTGGCAAATAGGCTTGGTAAATAGCCTTATATTGTCCATATGAGTAGACACACGGGCGTGTGTCTAGGCCGTGTGTAACATACGGCTAGCCCCATGGGAGTGTTGTCCAGTCGTATGTCACTGGCACGTAAATTTTGCAAGTCAGTATGCATGATAGTAAACACATAGGCAGAGACATGGCCGTGTGTCTCATCCGTGTGAAGGGCAGGTCCTAGTACACGGGTGTGTGCCTTGGCCATGTGACCCTCAGGAAATGCTGACCTTAGAAACAGAATATCCAAGTTTTTGCACAAAGGCTAGGACACGGGCCAGGGACACGTTTGTGTGCCAGGCCATGTGAAAACCCCTGTAGGTATGAAATTGGAATTAATTCCACACTGGTGTCGGAAACGAGCATGTCCTAGTATTGCCTAGGCCGTGTGAGCCATACGGGCCAATAGCACGACCATGTCAAATTGGTCACACAGGCGTGTTGCCCCTCCCACACGGGCGTGTGCCCTTTTGTCAAGTGTCATTTTCCTCAAGTTTACTAAAGAACCCGAGTTGTTTTTGAATGATTTCCGATGTGTGTTTTGGGCCTCGTAGGCCTATATTAAGGACGTGTTGATAAGTTTGAGAAAGTTTTAAATTTGTCCAAGTCTCGGAGAATCGGAATTGGTCGTAAGCATGAGTTTAAGTTAGGTAACGCCTTGTACTCCATCCCGGCGTAGGATACAGGTATGGGGTGTTACATTTAGTGGTATCAGAGTTATGGTTTAGTCAATTCTAGGACTAACCTACCATGCATATGAGTCTAGCTATACATGTCATAACTGTATATTGATAGTGTGATGACTCCTGACAATTAAATTATGTTTTTATATAGTAAATGGATCCTGATAGAGCCACGGAAGATAATGTGGAAAGTAACGCGGCAGCTCCAACTGAAGGGATCGTGCCAGTTGAGAGTGAGCGCGTGACTATGGGCCAAGGCAGAGAGGCTAGAGAAGCCTATCTCTTAATGATGGCTGCTTGGGACACGGAGTTCGTTCGTGCGAATTCGAACACTCCACCTCCCCCACCTCCTCCAATTCCTCAGTATGCCCCGGTAGCTCCCCAAGGCGCGGACGTGTTTAGGAGAGAGAAGCCTCCGGTAGACAAGATCCGAAAGCAAAGGGCCAAGGAGTTTCGGGCTAACTTAGATGACGACCCGGAGAAAGTAGAGTTTTGGCTAGAGAATACCTTCAGGGTGTTTGATGAATTGTCATACACGCTTGAAGAGTGCGTGAAGTGTGCAGTGTCACTTCTACGAGATTCGGCTTATCAGTGGTGGAATACTCTCGTGTCCATTGTACCAAGAGAGAGGATCACTGAGGAATTCTTCCAGGAAGAATTTCGGAAAAAAGTATATTAGCCAGAGGTTTATTAACCAAAAGAAGAAGGAATTTTTGGAGTTAAAGCAAGATCGTATGATAGTAGCGGAATATGAACGTGAGTTTGTGAGACTTAGCAAGTATGCGCGGGAGTGCATATATACAGAAGCCACCATGTGTAAAAGGTTTGAGGATGGCCTCAATGAATATATCCGAGTGTTTGTTGGCATTTAGAGCTGTGGGAATTTGTAGCACTTGTTAAAAGAGCCTGTAAGGGCGAAGAGCTGATTAAAGAAAGGAGGAAAGTGGCTTTTGAGTCACGGGATACAAAGAAAAGACAGATGGGGAAGTCAAATCAGTCTTCATGAAAAAGATCAAGAGAGTTCACGACCCGATCAAATGCCTCGGTAGGGTTCTCAAATAGAAACAAAAACAAACAGAACACGGCATCTAGAGCCCAGACCGCTTCTGTAGCGAGTGTTGGTAGTGGTCAGACAACTAGGCCTGAATGTTCATAATGTGGTAGGAGTCACTTCAGCAAGTGCCGGGGGAATGAAAGGGGTTGTTTTAAGTGTAGATCTTTAGAACATTTCATCCGAGACTGTCCTGAAATGGAAGAGAGAGAGAAAAAAGCAAGAATCGAAGGCAAGTTGTGCTCCTTCGAGGGGTAGACCACAAAAGAACTTTGGAAGCGGGGATACTAGCAGGGGTGCGCCCAGAGCTGATGCAGTGAGGTCTGAGGGCAGAGCGCCTGCAAGGACTTACGCTCTTCATGTCCGTGAAGAGGCAGAATCTCCTAACGTGATTGCGTATACTTTTTCTATCCATGGAATATCTGTTGTTCCTTTAATTGACCCGAGGTCTACCCACTCTTATATTTGTATAGAATTGATACCTCGTATGAACATGATAGTGAGTCCACTGAGTTTGTGATAAAAGTGTCTAACCCTTTAGGCAGACAGGTGCTAGTGGACCAAGTATGTAGGAATTTTCATTTGACAATTAGAGATCATTGTTTTCCAGCTAACATGATGTTATTGTCGTTTAATGAATTTGATGTAATCCTTGGGATGGATTCGTTGACTTCTCACAGTGTTGTAGTGGACTGTAGGAGAAAAATCGTAAAGTTGAAATGTGAAGATGGAACTGTTCTTTGGGCTGGACCAGATGAGTCTAATAAATTTCCTGAAATAGTATCGTCTTTGGTTGCTGAGAAATATTTGAGAAAATGATATGAAGCTTACTTAGCTTTAGTGTTGAATACTCAAGTGTCTAAGTTGAAGATAGAATCGGTACCAGTGGTTTGTGAGTTTATAGACGTGTTTTCGGAGGAATTACCCAGATTACCTCCAGTGAGGGAAGTAGAGTTTGGAATCGAGTTGATACCGAGCACGACAATAATCTCAATTAATCCGTATAGGATGGCTCCTACGGAGTTAAAGGAGTTGAAATCTCAACTACAAGATTTAACTGACAAGGGCTTTCCGAGACTGAGCTTTTCCCCGTGGGGTGCTCCGGTGCTCTTTGTGAAAAAGAAAGATGGGTCGATGAGGTTATGTATCGACTGTAGACAGCTCAATAAAGTAACAATGAATAATAATTATCCTTTGCCAAGGATCGATGACCTGTTTGATCAGTTAAAGGGAGCCACTATATTTTCCAACATCAACTTGAAGTCCGGATACTACCTATTAAAAGTGAAAGAGCAAGATGTATCAAAGACTGCGTTTTGGACGAGATACGGGCATTATGAGTTCCCCGTCATGCCCTTTGGTTTAAATAATGCCCCGATGGTGTTTATAGATTTGATGAACCATATTTTTTTGCCATATTTGGATAAGTCGTGCTGTTTATTGGCGTGATGAGGGTGAACACGTGGAGCATTTGAGAATGGTTCTACAAACTTTGAGAGATAAGCAGCTTTATGCCAAATTCAGTAAGAGTGAATATTGGCTTAAAGAGGTCAGATTACTAGGGACATTGTGACGGGATCAGAGTTGACCCAAGCAAGATCTCGGCTATTGTTGAGTGGAAACCTCCGAGGAATGTAATTGAGGTTCGAAGCTTTTTGGATTTGGTCAGATATTATAGACGGTTTGTAAATGGATTCTATATGATAGCCACGCCGATGACAAGGCTGTTGCTAAAGAATGTAAAGTTTGAATGGACAGAAATGTGCCAACAGAGTTTCAAGAAATTAAATGCTTTGTTGATCGAATCCCCAGTTTTAGTGTAACCGGAGTCAGGAAAGGAGTTTCTGATATATAACGACGCCTCTTTGAATGGTTTGGGGTGCGTGCTTATGCAAGAAGGTAAGGTCATAGCTTATGCTTCGAGACAATTAAAGCCACATGAGAAAAATTACCCGACGCATGATTTAGAGTTAGCTCCCATCGTATTCGCATTGGAAATTTGGAGACACTATCTGTATGGCGAGAAGTGTCGAGTGTTCACCGATCATAGGAGCCTTAAGTACTTGATGACTCAAAAGGAGTTGAACTTAAGGCAACGACGAGGGTTAGAGCTAATAAAAGATTATTAGTTAGTTATCGACTACCATCTGGGAAAGGCGAACATGGTCGCCGATGCTTTGAGTAGGAAATCATTGTTCGTTTTAAGGGCTATGAATGCTAAGTTGTCTGTGACTGATGATGGTTTGATTCTGGTGGAGTTGAGAGTTAGGCCATTGTTCCTACAAGAGATTTGCGAAGCTCAGAATAATGATAGTGAATTGCGAGCAAAGAGAACTCATCAAATTTTCGGATTAGAACCGACAGATGCTTGATGTTCCAAAACAGAGTTTGTGTACCTAAGGATAATGAGCTTATTCAGAAGATTTTACGGGAGGCGCATAGTGGTTGCTTATCTATCCATCCGGGTAGTGTAAAGATGTATAACGACTTGAAGAAAATGTATTGGTGGTCGGGGATGAAAAGAGAATTTCTGAGTTCGTTTCTAAATGTCTAGTTTGTCAAGAAGTAAAGACTGAACACCAAGTACCTTCTGGTTTGCTTTAGCCTATCATGGTTCCCGAGTGGAAGTAGGACCGAATTAGTATAGACTTTGTGACGGGTTTGCCAGTAACCCTAAAAAATAAAGATGTCGTACGGACTGTTGTTGATAGACTCACTAAGTCGGCACATTTTATATTGGTGCGTACCAACTACTCCCTTGAGAAATTGAATGATTTCTATGTTTCAGAGATAGTAAGACTTCACGAGGTACCCTTATCGATTATTTCGGATACAGATCTGAGATTTACCTTGAGGTTTTGGAAGAAGTTGCAAGAGGCATTGGGAACAAATTTGAGTTTTAGCACGGCATTTCACCCGCAAACCGACGACCAGTCAGAAAGAGTGATTCAGATTTTAGAGGACATGTTACAGTGCTATATCTTCGAGTTTCAAGGTAGTTGGGAAAGGTACTTACCATTGGTTGAATTCGCCTACAACAATAGTTATCAGTCAAGCGTGAAGATGACACCTTATGAGGTTTTATATGGGCGAAAGTGTTGAACGCCCTTATGTTGGAGCGAGCTCAGAGAAAGCCAGATTCACGAGGTTGATTTAGTCAAGGAGACTAAAGAGAAAGTTAAAGTGATTCATGATTGTTTGAAAGCTGCCTCGGATAGGCAGAAATCCTACGCAGATTTGAAATGGAAAGATATCGAATTTCAATTGGGTGATTGAGTGTTTTTGACAGTATCCCCGTGGAGGAAAGTCCTCAGATTTGGTAGAAGAGGCAAGTTGAGTCCTCGCTTCATAAGACCTTATAAGCTTATTGAGAGAGTAGGACCGATTTCCTATCGTTTAGCTTTGACACCAGAGTTGGAAAAGATTCACGACGTGTTTCAAGTATCCATGCTATGTCGGTATAGATTAGACCCTTCGCATGTGATTGGGCCAACCGAGGTTGAAATTTATCCGAACATGACTTATGGGGAAGAGTCTGTTAAGATTTTAGCTCGAGAAGTCAAACAGTTGAGGAATAAGAGTATTGTACTCGTAAAAGTTTTGTGGAATAGACATGGAGTCGAGGAAGTCACATGGGAACTCAAGGAGACAATGAGAGACCAATACCCAAACTTATTCATCGGTAAGATTTTCGAGGACGAAAATCCCTAAGGGGGAGAAATGTAACAGCCCGATTTAGGGCTTAGTCGAAATAGTGGTCTCGGGACCACAAATCCGAAGTTGAATAAATTACTTTATTATTATTTTGGATTCATGGCATGTTTATATTAGTGTATGAAAGATTTGATGAGTTAATTTTCACGTTTGCGAGTCTAATTGCAAGAAAGGACTAAATCGTATAAAAGGAAAAAGTCCTAAATTGATGGCTAAAGGTGGCAAATAGCTAGAGTATAAAATTTGGGGGTCTTTAAAGGGCAATTAGACCCTTTTAGAAGAGCTTGGCCGGCCATGAGACAAAGAAAAGTGAATGGTCAAAATGTTAGGTAAGTGATGTCATATTAGGTGATAAAATAAAACCCTAAGTGTCTAGCCTTCACTTTTTTTCCTTATTCTTTCTTCCTAACCAAAAATATTAGCCAAGAGAAGAGTTTTGAAGCTTGAAATTTCAGCAACTTGTAATCCTCACAAGTAAGTGATTTCCATACCCTTTGTTGATGATTTTTTTCATTTTTAAGACCTTCAAAGCCTAAGCTTTCAAATGAGGGTACTATTTTGAAAAATGAATAAGAGTTTAGGGTTTTATCATGAAAGGATTTGTGATGTTGTTGAGTTTTATGGAAGAAAATGAGTCTTGGGTGTCTTATAAACAACACTTGTGAAAGGTGTTAGCATGAAAACACCTAAAAGGATCATTTTGCACAAGTTGTAAAATAGATGTTAAATATTTGAAATAGTGAGAATTTGGAGTTGCTATAAGATTAAAAAGGGTTTGGCTAGGCTTAAGATGTGAAGAAATTTGATAGAAATCGATTTTCGGATACAGGTATGGGGTGTTGCAGGAAATTCCATTTTTATACTGATCACAAAAGCTTGAAATATCTGATGACTCAAAAATACTTGAATTTACGAAAGCAGAGATGGTTAGAATTGCTAAAAGACTATGAATTAGTGATTGACTATCATCCTGGGAAAGCAAACGTAGTTACTGATGCTTTGAGTCAAAAGTCCTTATTTGTTTTACGTGCTTTGAACACACTATTAGCTTTGTCTGACAACAGTTCGATAGTATCCGAGTTGAAAGCGAGACCATTATTTCTACAGCAGATTTATGAGGCTAAAAAATTTGATAATGAATTGTAAGCAAAATGAGCTCGGTGTGAGTCAACTTCTGATTCAGAGTTTCGAATAGGGTATGATGATTGTTTAATGTTTTGTGATAGAATATGTGTACCAAGAAATTCTGAGCTCATTCGGAAGATTCTAAATGAAGCACACAATAGTTGTTTATCAGTACATCCGAGAAGCATAAAAATGTATAACGATTTGAAATAGCTTTATTGGTGGCACGGCATGAAATGAGATATCCCAAAATTTGTTTCGAAATGTTTTGTGACATCCCTAATTTGACCCTAGTCAGAAAGTGGTTTCGGGACCACAAAACTGAGTCATAAAAATAATTAACTATTAAATTCTATGTTTATTATATGTGTAAATGCATGTGGGAAAGTTTCATGCTTTGATTTTGTCATTTGTATGTAAAATTTATAAGATAGGACTCATGTGATAATACTTGAAAGTGTGATAGGTAAATTTGTAAAGTGTCAAGTAATGCATGAAATGTTAACATGAGGGATTTGCATGTCAAATGGACCAATTTTGTTTAGTGGCCGGCCATAAATGATGGTTGATGTATAATATATGTTTTATTTAAGTATTATAATAGGTAATAGCTTTATTTTTGAAATAAAATTAATTAGTAAAACAATAAAAGATGATAAAAAAAAGATAGATGTTCATTTTCTTTCTTGATTGTCGAATTTGGGAAAGAAAAAAATGGTGAAGAATAAGCCAAGGCATTCGGCCATGGTTGTCTCCATTTAAAGGTATGTAATGCAATTTTTTTTATTTGTAATTGATTATGAAATTAGATGGATGAATACATAACATAGATAACCCATGATTTAAATTCATGAATTAATGAACAAGTGTCCATTCGGCAAGTGCTAAATTGATATTATTTTTGATAAGTTTTTGGGAAGATGTTAGTTAGATGTTAAATAGCTTGAATGATGGCTAAATAAGTAGAATTCATGGTTGAAAAGTATGAATTGAAATTGCCGTATGTGTGTATGTGTATTTTGGAAAGAAAAAATGTTGTTGTTTAGTTGAGTTTTATTTAGTGTGTACATTCGATCAAAAAGGGGGAGGAATAAAAAAAATAAATTTAAAATGTTATGGTTTGTTTTAAAGTTGGTTAAATGGTTGTGGTCATTGCCGAATACATTTGTATTAGGGAAAAATATGATTAAACATCGATTGATGAGTTAAATATATAAGTATATTCGGTTATAAATTTGATTTGTACTTGAAAATATAATAAGCCTTAAGAGATTGTGTTGGTGTATGTGAACTAGATGTTTTATGGATATTCGGCTAAAAAGGGGTAAATGGCTAGGTCATAGAAATTGGAGTGATATACATTCGTCATTAAGGTTATATGTACTTGGTAATGTGAGTTATATATTAAGTAAGTTATTTCTTCGAAATGTATATTCAGTCATTGTTTAGCATAGATGGAACCAATGTGCAAATTGCTACATTTGATCATGAAATGAAATTTGTATATGAAAACTAAATTTGAGTGGTTAGGGCCGAATGTGGTATATGAGATATTAAGGCATGTTATGATTATATATATATGTGTGTACGTGGTTGTGCATAAAAATGAGTAATTGATTAAATTGTGTTAGTCACACATAGGTATATAAATATATGCCTTAGGTAAGTACCTTGTGACATAGAGACATTCAGTTATACATATATATATATATTATATATATAGATAAATTCGTGTAAATAATAGGCATGATATCGAGTCATAGTACATTTTATAAAACTTAACATGTATGGAGGTTATATGATTATCAAATGTGATTATTAAAGAATTAAAGTTGAGTAGGTAATTAAACAAATTCAATTGTTTAATTTTAAAGCTCAAGAGCAAAGAGGAACTAAATCAGATAAGGGGAAGGAGAAAGCAATCGAGTAGCCTACCCGTAACTGTTCGACAATATCCGAGGTAAGTTTCTAGCATATCAGTTTAGTTATAATGAAGAATGATATGGAATACGGGTAAAGATGGGACTATGAATTGGTGTAATTACCTATAGTAAAATGATAAGGAATAAGTTACTTCTATGAGCCTTAGCCGATTGGTTATTAGAAAAGTGATATTTAAATTATGATATGTATGTGATAATAAGAAGTACTTATATGTGATGATATGTTTTGAACTCAAATGGTAAATTTTTAAGTGTTTGGACTTGGAAATTTAAGAGCAAATTGTAATAATCTGCTTAGGACAGCAGCAGTAGCATGATTTTTGAAAATCACCATAAATCGTTGGAGTGGAATTAGAAACTGAATAAAATTTGTAATCAAATCTCAATGAGTCTAGTTTCTTATAAAATAAACAGTGCAAGCAAAGGAATTTCCTATAGAGAGATATTTAAAGTTGTGTGTGACAGTGTCAGAATGAATCTAAAATCCCCTATTCTGTTTTTAGAAAATCATTATAAATAGTAAAAAAATTGTTATAAGATAAAATTTATATTGTTAGACTCCTTAATCATTCTAGTTTCAAATGGAATAAACAAGAACATATCTTGAAATCTGTACAATGAGAAATTTGATTCGTAGTGAAGAGTGGTCAGTATAGTCGATCAGTGAAATAGGGGAAAATTTAAGAAAATTCTGGTTTTGATTGGCCAAACCAAAAATCCTGAAAATTTTATGGATAGAAGATATATGAGTCTATTTTCGGGGAAAATTTACGGCACTTCATTTGGAGTTCCGTAGCTCCAGTTACAAATAATTTAATGATTGTTGCTCAAGAAAACAGCTTGTAGTGAATATGTGATTTTGTTGTAAACATTGATGAAACTAATTGAGTTGCTTACAAGCTATTGCTGAATTGATGTACAAGATAAATATATAGGTGGAAGGCCAAAATGGCTAAAATTTAAATTTGTGTAAGTTATCCGAATGGCTATTTTATAAACGTAAGCAATGTATATGAAATATGTGTTGATAGTTTTATAAATTGAAGGTGTAGTGACTTATATGTTGTTTAGCCGAATGGTTGTCATGAGAAGAATGTAAGTCGTGTGAATTTTCTTATTTAGTTGGAAGTTTATTGAAAGGGATATACATATATATATGTATTAAATTCGAATGATATTATGACATGAAGTTAAGGTACATGCTATATGCTTATATTCGAATGAGGTTAATGAATTACAATGGTGATAGTTGTGTGAAATGTGGTAACATGTGATTAAATATACATGGAATTTGGAAAGTATCCGGGTTAAGACTCGCTAACTACGTGATGTGGCCTAATGGCTCTGGTGAAATGAGACTAGCTATATTGAGATACGAATAAGTTCGAATGAAGTGATACCCTATTAATGTGTTTCCGTGTTGGAAAAATTGAAGGTATGTGAATTGACGTGTATACAACTTTGTTAATTAACTATGATGACATATCCGGGCTTAAAGTTCCGCAGGCTTGGTACTGGTAACTGGATTCGGATTTTTTTTAAAACCTAGTAGGCTATGGCTAAGTGTCTTGAATTATTTCAAACCGAAGACCATTTGTATATCTTTAAGATAAGGATTTAATTAGTTTCATAAACATTTATTAATTTGAGTTGTATTCAGCAGGATGTGCAAATACAAGGTATGGATTGCATTTGGTCATTTATGTATATGTGATAAGGAATATGTTTAGTCCCTTATATACGTATATGAAACTTTAATACTTGTCATGATTTGATTATTTGAAATATTAATGTGAATATGAACTAAAGGACTAAGCTCCTAAATACATATATACATTTATGTATGTGCACGAAATGAGTGTATATGATTAAGTGGTTAGAGGTATTGAAAGATTGAATTGGTAATTGGTAACTATGGAAACGGTAAGTGTACAAAGGTTAAGTATATGGTAAGTGATACTTACTTGCTATGTGAACTCGATTTCGTTTGTATTACAAATGTACTTTGGGAATCACTTATGAGATGGTTATAAGTTATATTCAACAGTATTGACTCTATCAAATTGTTTATGTAATATGAAAACATGAATATGTGTTTCCAAATATGGAAACCGAATGTGATTATAGTGTTATGTGTTAGTTCGACTGATTAAACTAAAAATAGCATTGGTGTTTTTTTTTAAATGTGAAGGGGTATATACTCTTAAATTTGGATGAAATAGATGAATTACATGTGCATACATAGGGTTTAATCTATTTGACCGAATGGTGATATATCTTGACATTTAAAAACGTGATTTGTGTAAGGTCTAATCTTATGCGACTAAGTAATAAATCAACAATTACGGATGTTCAGCACATTAAGTTGGCCAGGTATGTATTATGTACTTGTGTAGGCTTATTAAGCCCATCGAGACTTCACTTGGATTTTTTGGAAGTTATAAATGTATTTAATCCAGCAAAGTTAATTGTTTTACTTAAGACTTACTAAGCCTTGAAAGCTTACTCTGTTGTTACGTTTCTCTGTTTTATAGATTATCAAATTTGGCCTTTGCTCGGGGATCGTCAATAACTCGTCACACCATCATTATCCACTGTTTGGTACTACTATGTTTTGGATTATTTTATGACATGTATAGAATAGACTAGTAGCAGAATAATACTCTGGTTAATGTATATAAGCCATGTGAAAATGGCATCCTTTGAATGTGTACTTATAGAAGTTTAATTTTATCCATGGCTGTATTTAGCATTTATCTAAATGAATGATCTTTATTTCAAGAAAAAGTTTAAAATTTTACTGTTCTGACATGAGTTACAAGTCTGGTAATACCCCTTTCCTATTCCGACAACGGTTACGGGATAGAGGTGTTACATGTTTGATTTGTCAGCAAGTCAAAGCTGAGCATGAAGTGTCGTTAGGTTTATTACAGCCTATTATGATTCCTGAGTGGAAGTGGGATAGAGTAACAATGGATTTCGTATCAGGTTTGCCCTTATCTCCAAAAAAGAAAGATGCGATCTGGGTTGTTGACAGATTGACGAAGTCAGCTCATTTTATATCGGTACGTACATATTTCTCACTTGATAAATTAGCGTTGTATATTTCTTAAATTGTGAGATTACATGGTGTTCCCCTATTGATTGTTTTGGATAGAAATCCGAGATTTACTTCACAATTTTGGAAGAAATTGTAAAAAGCTTTGGGTACAAAGTTGCATTTTAGCACTGTATTTCACCCCCAAATGAATGGTCAATCTGAACGAGTTATTCAAATACTTGAGGATATGTTGCGTTATTGCATTCTTAAATTTGAAGGTAGCTGAGAGAAATATCTGCCGCTGATTGAATTTGCTTACAATAATAGCTTCCAATCGAGTATAATGATGGCACTGTACAAAGTTCTATATGTTCGTAAATGTCGAACACCGTTATACTAGAGTGAGCTCAGTGAAAATAAGATTCACGGGATTGATTTGATCAATGAGACTAAAAAAAGTGAAACTAGTTCGCGATTGTTTGAAAGTAGCTTCGGATCAACAAAAATTGTACGTAGACTTGAAACGACAAGGTATTAACTTCCAGATCGGGGATAAAGTGTTTTTTAAGGTGTCACCATGGAAAAAGATATTATGGTTTGTCGGAAAGGGAAATTGAGTTCGCGATTCATCAAACTTTATGAGATTACTGAGTGAGTTGGGCCAATGGCATATCAGCTATCCTTACCGTCTGAGCTAGAAAAGATACATAATGTGTTTCACGTATCGATGCTATGAAGATATTGATCAGACCCTTCGTACGTTATTTCTCCAACAGAAGTTGAGATACAGTTAGATTTATCATACAGTGAATAACTGATTCGAATTTTAGCTCATGAGATCAAAGAGTTGAGAAATAAGAGAATCGAATTAGTGAAAGTATTATGGCATTGACACTGTAACACCTTAAACCCGTAATCCCCGCTAGGGTGGAGTACAAGGCATTACCTAACTTGATCTCATGCATTGGAAAAACCTCAAGTCACCGAGACTCGATCCAAGTTACAACTTTTTCAATTTCTACTTTAAACTTCTTATTATGGGCCTACGAGCCCCAAATCAACCGTTGAAAACTATTCAGAACCATTCCGGGTCCTTAAACCAACCTTAAGAAATTTGCCTTTAAAATAGGGCACACACCCGTGTGGAGCGATAACACGCCCGTGTGGAATTAAATTCTAATTCACACCTACAGGGTTTTTCACATGGCCAGACACACGCCTGTGTCAATGGTCGTGTGCAAAAACCTAGGTATTCTTTTCCTGACGTCAGCATCCCCAGAATATCACACGGCCATGGCCCATGCCAGTGTACTAGGCCGTGTCCTCCACATGGCTGAGACACACGGCCGTGTCTCTGCCCATGTGTTTATTATCATGCATACTGACTTGAAATTTTTTTACGTGCAGGGGACACACGACCAAACCACACGCTCATGGCGCTGACCGTATGTCACACACAGCCTAGACACACGCCCGTGTGTCTACCCGTGTGGACAATATAAGGCTATTTACCAAGCCTTATTGCCACCCTTGCATACCTATTTTCATGCAAATGCCAACCAATACCAAATCAAGCATGATTTCCACAATCAAATCAGCCACAATAGATAATTATTCAATCATGAAGATGCACCTTTTATAAACTCAAAATGAATACTAGCCGTCAATCATGGCTTAATATGAAGTGTGGGATCTATCCCAAACCAACACATTTGGCCAATTCTCAAAGATAGAAAATAATAAGATCTAGCCATATACATGCCATATTCAAAAAGATAAATCCAACTATACCAAATATTTCGGCTGATAGTGTGATCGATATCTCTAACTTCTGGTGATCCTTGAGCTAGTTAGGCAGCACTGGAAGGAAATGGAAAGGAAAGAGAGTAAGTGTAAAACTTAGTAAGTCGCATATAAATAAGTATACCATGACATTTATTCATAATCAACATGCTCATAACACCAAAGTAGGCATAAGTGTAACTTACTCACTACCATCCATATAAGTCACATTTTATATATAGAGAGCTCATATCTCATATGTACCAATTAGGTACATACACAATTCACAACAGGGTTATACTTTCCTCATTAGCCCAAGAACATAACATTCACTGTTGAACCATTCAGATTATCGTCGGGTATTCATTAAGCCTCAGACATGGGTAAGGTTCCAATGCCATGTCCTTGACATGGTCTTACACTGGCTCATATCTCAAGTCGATGCCATGTCCCAGACATGGTCTTACACAGACACATCTCGTAGTCGATGCAAGTCCCAAACATGTCTTATACTGGCATACATCTTGAGGCCGATGCATGTCCCAGACATGTCTTACACTAGCACTCGTCTCAATGCCGATGCCATGTCCCAGACATGATCTTACACTAGCTCACAATAACCCATACGTCATGGCATGAATATCAATTTATTCCCTATGGTTCAAAAGGAAATTCTACCATCTCAATTATCATTATGCATTCTCAATTCCACAATCATGCATTTCATGCTATATTGATTCAGTACATAATAATAACAATGTAATTGTATTATTTATATACAACTTACCTCGGATTACAAAATACACACGACTAGTCGCTCTAATCAATTTGCTTGGCTTTCTCTCGATCTAGGTTTGGATGTGGCAAATCTTTATCTATATTAGCAAAATACACTCATTTAGTTACTAAATAAAATTAGGCAATCCAAAATTCATGTATTAGGTAAAATGACCATTTTGCCCCTAGACATTGGCAAAATGACCATTTTGCCTCTATACTCAAAAATTGATTTTTATCGAATTTATTCGTATTTCAGGCCTAGCCAAACTCTTTTTACTCTTATAATAACTCCAAAATCCCACTATTTCACACACTTATCATCTATTTTGAAACTTATGTAAAATAGTCCCTTTAGGTGTTTTCATGCTAAACCTCTCACAAAAGTTATTTATAACACAACTAGGACTCATTTTCTTTCATAAAAACTCAGAAAATACTACAAATCCATTCATGTAAAAACCCTAAACTCTCAATCATTTTGCAAAATAGACCCCTCATTTGAAAGCTTATGCTTCAAGGAGCCCAAAAATGTAAAAAATCATTAAGAGAGACTATTAAAATCACTTACTTGCAAGTGCTTCAAGTTGCTAAAATTTTAAGCTTTCAAACCCCCTTTCATGGCTAATATTTTCGGTGGAAAGAGATGAGAAGAAAAGAAATTGACAACTTTTTCTATTTTTTTTGGTCAAAATAGCTACCAACTTTACACCAAATTTTGAAAATTGTTTCCCCTATGTCTCATGGCCAGCTATACTATCAATTAAGGGTTTATTTTCCCATTAAAGACCGCCAATTTTGGTTCTCTAACAAAATAACACCTTTAGCTATCAATTTAGGACTTTCACACTTTATGCGATTTAGTCTTTTTCCGCAATTGGGCTCACAAACGTCAAAATTAACTTACCAAATTTTTCATGCACTAATATATTAATGCTATAACATCAAAATAATAATAAAATAATCTTTTTAACTTCAATTTGTGGTCCTGAGACCACTATTCTGACGAGGCCCTAAATTCGACTGTTATGGACACGTGGTTGAAGAAGATACATGGGAATCTGAGGATGCAATGAGAAAACAATACCCAAATTTATTCACTGGTAACATTTTCGGGGACGAAAATCTCTAAAAGGGGAGAGTTGTAACAGCCCGTTTTTAGTCAAATCAGAATAGTGGTTTCGGAACCACAAATCCAAGATTCAAAAATTATTTTAATATTTTTTTAAATGTTTACAGCATGATAGTATGTATGTTGGAAAGTTTCATGAAGAAATTTTATTATTTGAATAGTTAATTTGATAAAAAGAACTAAATCGCGTAAAATGCAAAGGTTGCATTCTACTTGTTAAAGGTATCTATTAGCTATAAAACCTTAAAGTTAAGGTCCATAAGTGATAATTTACTCATTAGAGAGTTAATGGATGATAATGGTTTGGCATGTACTGAAATAATTAATATTCATTAAGGTTTATTTGGTCAATTGGTAATTAATGATAATTATAACAAAACAAACTATGTATCATCTTTATTTTCATCTCTTGTAACCAAAAATTAAGGCTTAGGAAGCCATTTTTTATGCTCAAGATTTCGGCAAGGATGAGTATGTATTTTGTCTCGTTTTTAATGATTTCTGCGTTTTTGAGATCGTTACAACTAGGTATAGCTAGCCCAGGGACTATTTTGCAAAATTGTTAAAGATTTTGAATGATGTCGTTGTTGAATACATGTT
The DNA here is from genome assembly GCF_007990345.1 of Gossypium hirsutum. Lineage (NCBI taxonomy): Eukaryota > Viridiplantae > Streptophyta > Magnoliopsida > Malvales > Malvaceae > Gossypium > Gossypium hirsutum. The sequence continues at coordinate 84,354,464 of NC_053429.1, forward strand.
TCTTTTGAAGTTTCTTGATAGATTATGGATGGTTATTGATAGTTAAGCAAATTTTGTAAAGTGATTTTTAGTGAAAATGCAAAATAGGTATTAAATTGAGAAATGTGTAAAGTTAGGGGTTAAAAGTGTGAATAAATGAAAATTATGGCTGCTAGGGGCATTATGGTAATTCGGCTAGCATGGGTTAGTCTTGAGTTTCATTAATTTGTGATTTTGTGAAATAAAAACTAAATTGTGAAAAATGTGAAATTTGTATTTTTAAAGTGTATTTTTGGACAAAATTGAATGAATAAATGATTGAATAAGTTAATTTTGAATATAATTACATAAAGAAAAGTGGAATACGGACTTGGATCAGGGAAAAGATAAAGTTATTGACTAATTAACTCGATTCGCTATTTTAGCATCCGAGGTAAGTTCGTATATATTAAGCATTGTAATAATTATGCTTTTAGTGCAGTTATGTTCGATATACGGGACTGCAGTTATGTTCGATATACGGGACTGCAGTTATGTTCGATGACAAATCGACTATTTTTGGCGCTTAGTGTGTGATTCAACACAACTTCGGCTATCTACGACAGTTAGTGTGCGAGATATCAACTATGGCACTTAGTGCGCGAGGCATTGAGTATTCAACGGCATTCCGTGTATGTATGAACTTGTTATGGATTGGTACAGGAATGTACATGTATATTATGAGCTTATAATCGAAGAAGTTATAAAGTTTGTATATAAGCTTATGAAGAAGCAGGTGAAAGGTTTGTTAGTAATCATAAAGTACATGATGATATGTTTAGATTGATTAATATTGTATTTGTGATTAGTTAAGTTTCTATCGTACGAGCTTATGAAGCTTATTAGCTTACTTTGTGCATTTTCCCATGTTTTATAGTGATATCGAAGCTAGCTCTGATTTGGGGATTGTCAGAGTCTTCATCGCACTATCGAACATCTATTTTAGTACTTTTGAAGTTATGTATATATGGTATATGGCATGTATAGGCTTGAGTTATTTTGAGTATGTTTGATGAACATGTGTTTTTAGGCCATTTGAGTTGGCTTGTGATAATGAATTTGTTAATGTATTAAATTGTGTAAATGGCTTTGTTTTGAGTTAGGTATTTGACCTATATTGAGTGAATGAAGTTGAATTGATAATGCATGTTAGAATGGTTTAACCATATGAATTATATATGTGAATTATGTCTAGTAAAACAAGTTGAGTTGATAGGTACTTGAATAGGTAAATGACATTGAATTGAGTATTGAAATGGTTGAAATGGATATAGTATGATTGTGTGTTGGTTGATGACTTTTGGCTGCATATTTGTGTCTTGAAATGGTACCAATTGGGCTTGTATAAGTATGTGCAAAATGGGTGGCAAAATGGCTTGATAAAATGGCCTATTTTTGTCCACAAGGGCAGAGACACGGGCGTGTGTCTCAGCCGTGTGTGACATACGGTCATGTTGCACGGCCGTGTGTCCCTTGGTGTTGAAATTAAAATGAAGTCAATATGCTCCATAGGGTCTCACACATGGGCATGTGACCGGCCGAGTGGTACAAGTCAGTATACCCCCTAATTTGCACACGGCCTAGCACACGGGTGTGTGACTTGGCCGTGTTGTATAAGTCAGTATACCCTACAGGATTGGTACGGCCTAGTACACGGCCTGGCACACGGGCGTGTGTGGCAACTTCGAAGGGCACATGAACGTGTGGTTGGCCGTGTGACCCAAGTCAGTACGTGTAACAACCAATTTTTAGGGTTAATTGAAACAGTGGTTTCGGGGCCACCAAATCCGACGAGTAGGTTTGTAAATATTATATTTAATATTTACGAGTTAATTGTGATTTTAAAAATGTTTTTGATATTGTGATATTTGTTTTATAAGTGATTTATTAAGTTCAAGTGGTATGACCCTAAGGTCAAGTGGGTTTAGGAAATGAGGTATCGGGACCTCATTTCTATAAAACGAGTCGTAAATATTTTTATAAATATTTACGGAGTGGCAAAAAGATGGTATTAAAGTTTTGTTGAAAAATGTTATCGTTTCGATAGTTAATTAAGCAAAAAGGACTAAATCGCGTAAAATGCAAAAGTTGCATTCTAATTGTTTAAGTGTTTATTTTCCATGTTTTACTAAAGTATAAGTCCCTATTTATCAATTAAACCATTACTTTATGATAGTGGAGATTGGTGGTTTGGCATATATGAAATTATGTATTATTATAAAGGACAAAAAGGTAAATGGAATATTAAAATGTATTAAATAAAAATAAAACATAAAATGGCCATGCAAATTTTATCTCTTGGCGAAATATGGAGGAGAAAAGAAAGCCATTGAAGCTTCCTTAGTTTCGGCATTTGCATGAAGTGATTTAGATGAAGTTAAGCCTCGTACGAGTCTATATCGAGGGAAAAACGAAGTATCGGATTCGTCGATCTAATTTATCGTTATCGTGAACGAGGTAAGTTCGTATGCAATAAGCATTGTTAAATTTATGTTTCTAATGCTTTAATATCGTATAAATTGTATATACGTGAATATTTTAATGTCTGACGACATATCAACAAAATGTGGCACTTAGTGTGCGGGGCAATCAAATATGGTACTCAGTGTACGAAATATTGAGAATGGCACTTAGTGTACAAAATATTGAGAATGGCACTTAGTGTGCGAGATATTGAGAATGACACTTCGTGTGCAAAATATCGAATGATTCAAAGGGAAATTATAAATTGCGATTGAATGATTAAATAGAGTAAAGTGAACAGGTATGCATGCTATATTATATTAATTGTTTATAAGATGACTTTATAATGGTGATATTCGGGCTTTGAGCCTAGCAAGCTTTAAGCTGGTGAATAATATTATCGGGCTTCGGGCCTAGCAGGCTATAATGCCGGTGAAATGATATCGGGCTTCAAGCCTAGCAGGCAAAATGCCGGTGAATGAGTTCAGACTTAAAGTTTAGTAGGCTTCGTGCCGGTGATGAATTCGGGTTTAAAACCTAGCAGGCTAAATGCCGGTGATTTGATAAAAGTTTAAGACTATGAGACCTTGTGTTAAATCGGCAATTGAATTCGTTCAATACATTAAGTTGGCCAGGTATGTGATATATACTTATGCATGTTAGATCGATTGAAATTGAATCATGAATGTGAAATGAGAAGCATAGGTGAAAATGCCTATGTCATATATGTGAGTAAGGCTAAAACCATCGTAAATTATCGATAAGGGTGGGCTATGTGCGGAACCATCTTATAATTGCTAACTTGAGCAGTTGTGTGCGAATCATTGAGCATGATGTATTGTATTGAGATTATGCTTAAGTGAAATTATAGATATGTGATGAAATTGATTGGTGATATACATGTTTAAATAATGTGAATGTAAAGAATGTGTGAAAGAGTAAATTTGTAATAAATCTGCTTGGGACAGCAGCAGTAATGTGATTTTGGAAAATCACCATAAATTTTGGGAGTTGATTTAGAAGCTGAATAAATTATGTAATTAAATCTTAATGAGTCTAGTTTCTTATAAAAGAAACCGTGTAAGCAAAAGAATTCCTGATAATGAGATATTTGAAGTACCGTGGGATAGAGTCAAATGACTTTAGGGTCCCCTGTTCTGTTTTTAGAAAATCATTATAATTTTTAAAAAAATGGTTATAAGATAAAATTTATATTCTTATACTCCTTAATGAGTCTAGTTTCAAATGAAATCAATGAGAACATATTTTGAATTCTGTACAATGAGAAATTTGATTCTTAGTGAAGAGTGGTCAGATTAGTCAAATGGTGAAATAGGGGAAATTTTAAGAAAAATCTGGTATTTATTGGTCAAACCAAAAATTCTGAAATTTTTATGGATGGAAGATATATGAGTCTATTTTTAGGAAAAATTAACGAAAATTTATTTGGAGTTTCACAGCTCCAGTTATAAATAATTTAGTGACTGTTGCTCAGGAAGACAACTTGTAGTGAATTTGTGATTATGTTGTAAACATTGATAAAACTTGTTAATGAGTTGCTTATTGTTTTCATATGAACTTACTAAGCATAAAGCTTACTCTCCCTTCCTTTCCCATGTTCATTAGGGTTGTCAGGTTTGCTCGGGTTGGAGTTCGTCAGAGATATTATTACACTGTCAAGCTAACGCTATTGGTGTAGTGATTTCAAGTACTTTGAGTCTATGGCATGTATAGGAGTTTAAATATTAGAGTATGTGATATGACTTTAACCATATATGTCGGCCTATTTTGATTATGGGGCTATAAATCCATTTTAATTATGCATGTATGTGCTATGGTATTACGTGATGAGTTTATAATGTAATTAGCATGAATGTGGTAAAGATGTGAGTAAAATCTATGATATCTATTGCATGTGAAATTGCCATAATCATGACATGTTAGGAATGTTTAAGTACCTAATTTTGCCATGTTGTATGTTATTGTATAAGTATGCGTGCATGTATTGTGAGTGTGATAAAATGGCTTGGAAAATAGCCTTGTATTTGTCCACACCGGTAGGCACACGGGCGTGTGTCATGGCCGTGTTTTAAAGTCAGTGTTCTACATGGGCTAAAGGCACGGGCGTGTCTCAAGCCACGCAGGTGTGTGTGACCATACGGTCTATATTCACACGAGCATGTGGAGCCTTAAAGCATGAATTTTCCAAGTTTTTCTTAAGTTCTCGGTTTAGTCTCGAACCGTCTCTAATGTATGTTTTGGGTCTCGTGAGCCCGTTTAAGGGACAAAATTATTGTGAAACGAAAACTTTTAAACTGATCAAAATTTTATGGCTCTATTTTATATAGTTGATTGAGTTCAAGTCAGGTAACACCTCGAACCCCGTCCCGGCGTCGGATACGGGAGAGGGGTGTTACAATATGTACCCCCTTTTTTCACATAGCTTGTGACACGAGCGTGTTTGATGGTTGTTTGAGACACACGGCCTGCCCATACGGTCGTGTGTCCTCTGTTTTGAGTAAAATTTTCAAAGTTTCGTGAAAGTTTTATAAGTTATCGGTTTACTCTTGAACTGCTCCTAAAGCATGTTTTAAGCCTCATAGGCTATTTATAAGGGACAAATTGATTCAGATTGAATGAGAATTGTATGTATTGATTGAATGTATGAGAAAAGTACGGTTATATGTGTTATTAGTATAGTAATGCTCCGTAACCCTATTCCAGCGTTGAATCGGGTGAGGGGTGTTACAATGTTCTTACACAATTTAACCTCATGTTTAACGCCCTGGTGAAATTTTTATCTTGTCATGGCCGAGCCGTGGTCTTACACATTATGAACCCAAGTTTAACATCCCAGCGAACTACCCTAAGTTTATTATCTCGGTGTGTAACACCCCTTACCCAAATCCATTGCTGGAACAGGGTTATGGAGCATTACCAGAGTTTTCAAATTAATTATTAAACATTTCATTTCATCTAGCAATCATATTAGAAACCAATCATAATCATACATATTGTCCCTCAAACAAGCCCTCAAGGCCCAAATTATGTATTAGAAACAAATAGGGACTAAGTCAAAAACTCAAAAAAAAAGTTTTGAAAATATTTAAAATTTTCAACATTGCAGGGGTCACACAATCGTATGACTCACACAGTTTGGAGACACGCCCATGTGGGCATTCGAAATAGGGAACACGACCATGTCTCAACCCATGTCCATGCTCGTGTAAGTATACTGACTTGGATCACACGTCCAAGTCACACGCCTGTGTGCTAGGTCGTGTGAGCATTCTGTTTGGTGCAAATTTAAGATATAGGGGACACACAGCCATGTCACCTAGCCGTGTGTCATACACAGTTGAGACACACACCCGTGTCTCTGCCCGTGTGGACGAAAATAGGCCATTTTACATGCCATATTTCTCACCCAATTTTGTGTCAATCTACAATCAACATTATATATATCAATAAGTCATAATTAGACATCCAAAACAAGCAAAAATAAGTGGCTAAACTCAACAAATTACATATAGGCCATCATTAAACAAAATACCTATACATGCCACTATAACCAAAATCAAAACATTCGAAAGTACCTATAGAACCGATGAATAGTGTGATATAACTCTGACAAGCTTCCAACCCAATCGAGCTTCTGATAATCTGATAAGTAAAGGAAAACAATTTCACAAGTAATGAATGCTTAGTAAGCTTGTATAAACTTTAATCATAATAATTCATTTCAAATATGAAATTTATACATATCAAGAATAATCCACTATTGATACCACAATACTCATGAAGTTATATTCAACAAGTCACAAAGTGAATAAATCTACAGTATCACTTATACATATTATTCCTAGCATAGTAGGATTTTAAACAACTTTAACTCTTCCAAGATTTCTTTATTTTCATTTGCATTTCTTTACTTTCCACACTAATTCCATATGCATAACACACCAATCATAAGCATATCATTCAACCATAGCTACAAGCTATTGCATTTAAACATAGACCTTTTTCGAATTAATCACATGATAAATCATTTCATAAGAAATTGCATAACTTAAACCTTACCACTCTTTCATGAGCACAAGCATATTTTCATTTGAGCACTTACCATTTCAATGTCTCTGATAATTAAACATATTACCATTCAACCAATAGCTTGGCACTTGCCCAAGCATCAAACAAAAACACTTGTTAGCGTACTTGAACATATTTCATATAAATTCAACATTGATAAACTTATTTTCTCAACATGTTACACTTGAATTTATTAATCATCTCACTTGGATAATTTCCTTGTGTCAACATGTGAAAGATATTCACATATGTAAATATCATAATACATATCATTCTCTTATCGTTTCTTCATAAACATATCATCCATGACAACTCCCAATATTTTACCATTCGAAGAACAACTTACGAATTTGAGTACATCGTTAACAGAAGCCCGAAGGCTAAAAAGAAGCTCATGAGAGCTAAACAGAAACCCATAAGGGTTGAACATGAGCTCGTAAAAGCTGAACTGAAACTCATATAAGTTGAAACAGAAGCTCATAAGAGTAAAACAGAAGCTCAGAAGAGCTGAACAGAAACTCATAAGAGTTGAACAGAAACTCAATAGAGCTTAACGGAAACTCGTATGAGTTAAACAGAAGCTCGTGAGAGCTAAACTAAAAGTAAACATGAAAGCACACAAAAAATGCTTAACCTCAGTTTACTTGGGTAATCTGCTGTCATTTTTCTCCAATGTCATCAATTTGCCAAACGCCGAATGCCGAATGTACCCAAATCACGCGTTCCATTTAATCCAGATATTCAATTCAAATTTATAACTTCAATAATATTTCATTTTCAACAATAAAATAAATACATAATATCATTCATTAATTCAATATAAATATTAAAGTTTAACCATACGAACTTACTTATTAAATTACAAAAATACTAATTTTTAGGGTTTTTTTCGAAATTTTTCATTTTCCTTAATTTTCTACTCAACATTGATCTAAATTAATGATTTCATTTAATATAATAATATAGACAATAAAACAATTCATTTTATGCAATTTAGTCATTTTTGGAATTTTTGACATTTTATAAAATTACCCCTAAAGTTTTACTTTTATTCAATTTAGTCCCTAAGCCCAAAACATGCAAATTAACCATTTTTAATACAAATCCAAGCTAGCCGAATATTCATTGCATTTAATACAGCCCATTTTTTAAATAATTTTACAACAAACCCTTGTATTTATATTATTTCAATAATTTAGTCTCTAATCGGAAAAATCATCAAAAATCACTTAATAAAATACTTTTAAATACCAATTAATATCTTAAATTCATCATTTAATATAAAAAATAACAAGGTTCATAAATGGAAACTTTCAAAATCTTTAACAATTTCAAAATCAAAGGTACAGGCTAGCTAGATCTAGTTGCAACTACCTCAAAAACATAAAAATTATAAAAAACGGAACAAAAATCACTTACCGATTGGATTTTAAAGCTTGGCCAAACCCTAGCTCTATTTTCATGGAAGCTTTTGGGTGTAATTTTGGGAAGAATATGATAACCACACTTTTTTCCTTATGTTTTTATTTTAATTTAATTTAATCCATCAAATTATCATATTACCTTTAGTTAATAATTAATTTATAACACCAAATTTATACCCATTTTTGTCCATCAAATAAATATATGGCACAATTACCATCAAAGGAAGGTTTAATTTCACAATTCGTCCTTCAATTTTATTAAATTCTAACTTAATAAACTTATTTACAATTTAATCCCAAACTTATTAGGACTAAAAGAAGAATTAATCCAAAAGCTAGTGGAATCAATCATAACACCACCGCTTGGAAACTTTGACCATGGTTTAATTACCATTTAAGTCCCTTTTCCTTTATCAATTACCCATTTAGTCAAATAGTGATTAAATTTTACATCCTTTAGTCATTTTTAATTAATTAACTATCAAAACATTAAAATTTTTCAATGAAACTTTAATATCACCTTAATGCCACTTCATAAATATTTATAAAAATATTTATGGCTCGATTTATAGAAACAAGGTCTCGATACCTCATTTTCTAAAACCACTTGACCTAAATTATTATTATAAAACACAAATTATCAATTCAAAAACCTTTTTAAAATCCCTATTTGACTCATAAATATTAAATAATAATATTTACGAGCTTACTTGTCGAATTTGGTGGCCTCGAACCACTATTTTCGACATCATTAAAAATCGGGCTATTACACGGTGGACTCCATATGCTGCCATAGTTTAACTATGGTCTTAAATAAAATAATCCCATGATTAACGTCTTGGCGGACTTTTTGTTGGTTGCCATAGCCGAGTTATGGTCTTACACCTTAAACCTTTTTTACATGTTGCCCTAAAGGATCATACCTCCATTATGGTGTCACCCTATAGAGCTTGTTGACCGTCGTCGCGGTGTTGCTCTATGGAACCTAATTAACGTCATCACCCTATAGAGTAGACCTGTTCATGGGTCAGGCCACCCGGCTCGGCCTAAAGGCTTGCCCAAAATGTAGGAGGGTTTGGGTAAAAATATAGGCTTGAAAAATAGGCTTAGACAAATAATAAGGCTCGTTAAAAAATGGGTCAGGCCTCAGGTAAGGCATTTTTTGCCCGAGCCCAGCCCGAGTTCACTAAAGGAAAATTTTTTTTTGTTTTTTTAATATTATTTTCTTGTTGTTTTCTCCCTATTTTGTTACCATTTTACTATTATGTTGCTACTATTTTGTTATTATTATTTGGATATTGTATAAAACTTATTTTATTGTTATTTTTTTATTATTTTAAAGACATTTGTTAATTTTGTTATTATTTTAGAGACATTTGCTTGTTAAGTTGCATCTATCTTGTGTTATTTAAGTATACATATTTTTTAAAATTTATTTTCAATTTGTTGGGAGATATTTCTTTTGATAATTTTAGTATTTTTGATTTATTATATATTTTTTAAAATTATATAAAAATAATATAAAAACTAATATGGGCGGGCCGAGTCGGGCCCGAGTTTTAGTATTTTTATCCGAGTCGGGCTTGAGCAAAATTTTAGGCCCATTTTTTGGGCCGAGCCTAGAAAATGGGCCTGAATTTTTAGTTGAGCCTGACCCGAACCCAGCCCAGCTTGACCCATGCACACCTTTACTATAGAGCATGCCAAACTTATGTGTTTTATCACAACCATGCAAGCATGTAGACACATTTGCAAGTACTCAATTGCCTACTCAATTTATACATCATCCTAAAATTGGAGTATAGACACTTGATGCTTCTTTGCCTCCCCAACTTAGCTTTCGAAAATGCCAAAGCTTCCATCCTCCTAAAAGCTAAGTGTTACAACTAGATCTTAAGTTAAACTCAGCATTTTTCAATTTAAAAACTTGATTTCTAGGGACATGTAAAATCGTTCAGAGGTTCTAAAAATTCCTACCTTTATTTCTTAATCCTACTAACACTGAAAAACTTAGAGCCTTACTAGTCCACTTAATCCTACTAACAATCGTGTTCCCAGAACTCGTCCATCAAAGCACTCCAATTTGTGAATAGTGTCATAGTAATGCAGATAAACTACCACTTAATAATATTATGGACAGGCCACCACTTTTGTAGATAAACTGCCACTTCTTCCACCTTTCACATATCCCACCCCATGCATGTGATATGACCACAAAAATCACTTTTTCACTTTCAAATCAATTTTTCACTTTGACATGTGAGACATGCTCATTGTATCACTTATCACTTCAAATCAAATAGGCATGCTTAGCATGCAAATCACATATGTACAAATTATATCAATATTTCTCATTTTATAATTTAACAGATAATATTTAATACATGGGATGTGACCTTTGCTAAGGTTGGAAGCAAAATTGCACCAAATAAAAAATAGTGAGAGGGAAGGGATTCAAATATTGATCATCAAGGACAACTCTGCCACTACTCAATCACTAAAAAGAATTCGAGAGTGACCACTCTCGGCTCATTAACCCAATTTCTAGTAACCTTGTATTTGAGATGTGACAACTCTACCCTTTTAAAAAGAACTTCGTCATCAAAATTCCTATTGTCAAGCTAATTCACTTATCCACAAAATTCATAACTCTTCTTTCTAATCTAACCATCATCCTCTCGTTGTGCAATCTCTTATTCTAATGTAGTTTTAATACTTCATCTTAAGTCACCAATGAATTTCCCTATTTACTTACACGAATTGTCTCAAGGGACTATCAATAGAAATATCACTAACGATTTTCTCATTTCCAAATTCTTAATTTCACAGATACACTATTAGCAGCTAACTTTTAGGGAAAACAAATTCTCAATCAATCTACGGTACAATTAGAATGGATCATAAAAGTACCTTTATTGACGCCAAATGTGTATCGATTCTCTCGATGCTTAGCAGCATAAATCAATCTCTGATTTTGTTTTTGAGTCAAAGCTAGCATTTAACTAAAAGAATGAAGTGAATGATCTTTACCATGATGCTCAACGGACCCTAATCCGAAGCATGCACCTTACTTTTTCCAACATTTTCCCTGATGATGCTTATAGTATTTATAAATAAAAATTCTTATTTTAACGAATAGAACCTCTAGTACTAGCTTTTACAACATTCTATAATGGTTTATCCTCCCTGGCCCGCTTCAAAGGTCGTGAATTTAGGCTAATAGAACTAGACTTTCTCTTATTTTGTACTTTATTATTTTCCTTTCTCTCGCGCTCCTACCACTCACTCCTTTCTAAAATATTGTTCTTTTTAATCATAGTCTCAAAAAAAATATTTTCTTCAACTCCCAGCATTGCTTGGGATATTGTATCATCCCTAGCCTCTTGATTTTTGCCTTTAGAGGTAGACGCATTAACGATGTCATTTGTCTTAGGGTCAGGCACAAGTTCTTAAAAAAATTAACGAATAATCTTGAGCTACTTGACATTGCACTCCTCGAAATGACATACCACGAATTCACATACCTCGGGTTTTCAAATCGCGTATTGCTAAATTTTATGAATTTTATCTGACAATTTTTTAGAAATAAATTTTATGTTTTTTGATCAGAATCTCACTATCTATAAGTATATCATCTCGTAATCTAAGGTTTCATAACTTAAAGTTTCAAGTATAAATAGTACTTATCTTGGATTGGCTTTGGGAGTCTCGAATTTTCAAAATTAAATTTAATAGCAAAATACTTTTCTAAAATACTCTTAAAATATGCATGTAGACTCGTTTAAAATCCATAGTTCGAGTTTTAAATTCAGCTATGATACCACTAAATTTAACGCGCCAAACATGGCCTATACATTATAGTCGAATTTCGGAAATTACACTAACAATGTTCGAAATTATTTACTTGCTGAAAATAACTAAGTTTGTGTTGTTTTGTGAAAACTTCAAAAAAATTGAATATTTAATGATTTTATCTCTTTGAGAAATACTCATAAGAAAATGTAATCATTTAAAAGAAAAGGGTGACATAATATTGTAATGTCATTTTAAGATGTTTGAAAAATAAAGAATTTGCATTATAATTATTTATTAAAAGGCCTTGGGTAAAAACCTTTTGCGGCGGACTTTTATAAAACTACTTAGAAATTTTCGAGTTATAATTTTGTATTAAACCAAGTAAATCATAAATAGTTTAAATAAAATCCATATTTTAAAATACTTGAAATCTCATAAATTTTGCATGCATGTATGACAGTTCTAAAATTTATAAAATTAAATCACAACCTAAAATAAAAAGAAATGTCCCAAGTACAAGGTCCACAAAAAAATCCAAATAGTTTTAAAATTCATTACTAAAAAATCAATAAGAATAATCCATCCAAGGGGCTCCACCGAATGTTAAATCTAAGTCCTATGTCTGAGTATTACCTAAAAGATTATAACACTAAAGGGGTGAGCTTTTTAAGCCTAGTGTGGGTCTTTTAACAAATAAATGTAAATAAACACATAATCATCAATCAGATAAATATTTCACTTTATGCACATGATCATGATAATGCAGCTTTTATGAAACATTTATGCAGATTTATTTAAAACATCCTACCCATCACCGCTACACACCACAATCTTGTTCCCCATAACTCGTCCATATAAACACTCCAATTTATGAATAGTGTCATAGTAATGCGGATAAACTATCACTTAATAATATTGTGAACAAGTCACCACTTTTGTAGACAAACTGCCACTTCTTCCACCTATCACATATCCCACCCCATGCATGTGATATGGCCACAAAGTTCACTTTTTCACTTTCAAATCAATTTTTCACTTTGGTAAATGAGACATACTCATTATATTACTTATCACTTAAAATCAAATATGCATGATTAGCATGCAAATCACATATGTACATTTTATATCAATATTTCTCATTTTATAATTCATGTGAAATTCACATATGTCGTTACATTAAATAACATAAGAATGAGACTATCATACACTTTGATTCAATCAATAATAACAAACAATATCATACATCATAAATGTCACAATAACAATGATTTAGATTCACTTACTTGGATATTCCATTTCAACAGGTTTTTACTTCTCTTTTTGAATACATAGTGTATTCTTGATATAAAAAAAAATTAATAATAATACTAATAAATTTTAATCAACATAAAATATATTTTCATATTTTTATTTAATGTTAAACCCACACCTGATTGTAGATCTGATGTGCTGCAACTTCTCTAAGAACGTTTATACTTGGATCTATCCAATGGATTATGTAACGCCCCCACGCCCGAGACCATCACCAGAGTCGAGCTTGAGGGGTTACCGAACATAATTTATCAATTTAAGAACTTCAAATCATTTGTTTCTACATTCACAGCTTTCTAGCTACTCGCATCACAGTTACAAGAAAAATCATATCTTGAGTTAAAAAACTCGAAATCAAGATCCGTAAATTTTCCCTGAATCTAGACTCATATATCTATTTACTAATTTTTTTATATAATTTTTTATTGGGCCAATTAGTACAGTTTATTAATTAAAGTATCCCCTGTTTCAGGGTTCGACTGCTCTGACCTCTGTGTATTACGAATCAGATATATCTCTATACAAAATTTCAATGACTATGAGGTTTGTTTCTATTAAAATTAGACTCAATAAGGAATATTTACATATAAATAAAAACTTCTAATTATTTTAGTAAAATTTATTATGAATTTTTAAAGTCAGAACAGGGGATCCAGAAATCACTCTGGCCCTGTTTCGCAAAAGTTTAAATATATCATAAAATATAATATATATTCCTTTTTCGTTCAATCCATATGAAAATAGACTCATTAAGCTTCAATTTCATAACTTACTCATCATTTAGTTCTATTTATACTATTTTTAGTGATTTTTCAAATTCATGTCATTGCTGCAGCAATATTCTATTTTAAGGCAAGTTTCATCTTTCCATGAATTTTTATGAACTAGATAACCTGTTAAACTTCCATGATATCAAACATGATCTAAATTAGCCATCACCATGACTTATCAATATCAAACATTTTCTCAACCAAACATGGCCATATCATAAAATTATTTACACAAAATAGGTACATTGCTATACATGCCATACTTAAGTAGTTGTACAAGCCATTTACCAAGATAAAAGTCCTTTGGATAGTGTGATCGAACCTTCGACCCATCCCGATTCTCAAGCTGGCTTGTTCAAAACTACAGTGAATGAAAAGGAAGGAGTAAGCATAAATGCTTAGTAAGTTCATATGTAAATAACAAGTAACATAACAATACAAATATACCAAACAACTTTAGCATGGTAAAACATATATCACATCTTTAAACATCATTCATCATCTTACCACCTTATCGTTGTTGTATCTATTTTCAACCCGAGGGTTAAGAACATACCTGTCCAAAGTGTCCATTTCACAACACTTACCCAAAACGTCACTTATATCTTAAGTGCTCTTCCATTAAACTAGAAATTTCACCCGTTGAACACATCGGAATATAACTCGGATACATGGATAATTTGCACATAAGTGCCACATATGTAATCAAGAAATCATGTAACCCGCCCCTAAGTGAACTCGGACTCAACTCAACAAGCTCGGGCGTTCGCATCCATAAATGAACTTGGACTCAACTCAACGAGTTCGGATGCCTAGTTACATCTCACAAACTCGGACTCAACTCAACGAGTTCGGATGCTCAACCATCCTAGTGACATGTCACTTGTATCCTAATCTATTCCTAAGGTTCAAACGGGCTTTTTCCCTCGATCTCACATTTTCCGTCTTCCATGGAATATCAGAACCGATACTTGGTAGCAATTCATATTTATCAAGTAGTAAACATAATTAGCATATTACTCAACATTAACCACAAATCATAATATTTCACGATTAAAAATCAACATATCATATAATTAACATTAATAACTTAAAAATAACATTTATGCTACATTATTTACACATGAACTTACCTTGGTACCAAAATATAAAGATTTTGCAATTCAGTCCACAATCTTTTCTTTTCCTCGATCGCGACTTGAATCTTGTTTCTCTTGATCTATAATGCCAAATTAATCTTATTCAATACATACATTCATCAAAACAGCATTTAATACGAACTTTGGAAAAATTACACTTTTGCCCCTAAACTTTTACATAATTACACTTTTGCCCCTAGGCTCGGGAATTAAACTTTATTCCTTATTCTTATGTTTTATAACATGCTGATCACTTTTCCCTTCTATGGCAACATCAAATTCTCTCTCTAACATATACTTGTGACTATTAGGTATTTTTGCCGATTAAGCCCTTTTACTCGTTTTCACTAAAAACCGAGTGGCACAAGTTGTCTAACATAATTTAAAACCTCATATTCTATCATAAAACATCAAAATACACAAATTTCACCTATGGGTATTTTTCCTAATATAAATCCTAGGTTGAATTATTGCTAACATAAGCTTAATCGAGCTTCCGGGATTCCAAAAACGTAAAGAACATTAAAAACGGGGCTTGGAATCACTTACTATGGAGCTTGGAAGCTTGAAACAAACCCTAGCTATGTAGAACCCTTGAAATTTCGGCCTAATGAAGAAGATGGACAAAAATTGGCTTTTAATTTTGTTTTTAATTCATTTTAATAACTAAATGACCAAAATACCCTTACTACTAAACTTTCCAAAAATTCCTTCCATGTCCTAATTTTGTCCATGAACTTAAAATTGGTCAAATTGCTATTTAAGACCTCATTAATATTCCAAAACAATTTCATACTAAAAACTTCTAGAATGCAAGTTTTGCAACTTATTCGTTTTAGTCCCTACTTTCAATTTAAGCACTTTAGGCATAGAATTTCATCACGAAATTTTCACACAATCATGCAATCATATCATAAACATCAAAATCATTGTAAAATAATTATTTCTATCTCAAATTTGTGGTCACAAAACCACTATTTCGATTAAGCCCTAATTCAGGATATTACAACTCTCCCCCCTTTTAAGGATTTTCGTCCTCGAAAATCTTACCGGTAAACAGGTGTGGGTATTGGTTTCTCATAGTTTCTTCAGGTTCCCATGTAGTCTCTTCTACCCCATGCTTTTGCCACAACACTTTTACAAGTGCAACACTTTTATTTCTTAGTTGTTCGACTTCTCGAGCTAAAATCTTAATTGGTTCTTCTTCATAAGTCATATCCGGTCGCAGTTCAATTTCTGTCAGTGAAATTATATGTGAAGGATCCGAACGATACCGACGTAACATAGATACGAGAAACACATCATGAATCTTCTCTAATTCGGGTGGTAACGCTAGCCGATATGCTACCGGTCCAACTTTTTCAATTATTTCATACGGTCCAATAAAACGCGGACTTAACTTGCCCTTTCGTCCAAATCTAAGGACTTTCTTCCATGGAGACACTTTCAAAAATACCTTATCACCAACTTGAAACTCCATTTCCTTTCGTTTCAAATCCGCATAAGATTTCTGTCTATCTGAAGCAGCTTTCAAACAATCTCGAATCACTTTCACCTTTTCTTCGGTTTCTTTTATTAAATCAACTCCATAAATCTGATTTTCCTTGAGTTCAGTCCAATACAATGGCGTTCGACATTTACGACCATATAATGCTTCATAAGGTGCCATCTTCAAACTTGTCTGATAACTATTATTTATAAGCAAATTCTACCAACGGTAAATACTTTTCCCAACTACCTTGAAATTCCAATACACAACATCTGAGCATGTCTTCAAGAATCTGAATTACTCTCTCTGATTGTCCATCAGTTTGTGGATGAAAGGCAGTGCTGAAATTTAACTTTGTACCTAATGCTTCTTGCAACTTTTGCCAAAACCGTGAGGTAAACCTCGGATCTCTGTCCGAAATGATTGACAAAGGTATCCTATGAAGTCTAACAATCTCTCGGATATACAATTCAGCCAACTTATTAAGAGAATAATCTGTACGTACCGGAATAAAATGAGCCGATTTAGTCAGTCTGTCAACTATTGCCCAGATGGCAATTTTCTTCCCTAGAGTTAACAGCAACCCTGATATAAAATCCATAGTAATCCAATCCCATTTCCATTCAGGAACCATAATAGGCTGGAGTAATCCCGAAGGTACTTGGTGTTCAGCTTTCACTTGTTGGCAAACTAAGCACTTTGATACAAACTCGGAAATATCTCTTTTCATTCCACTCCACCAGTACATTTTCTTCAAGTCATTATACATCTTTTTACTGCCCGGATGAACCGCTAAACAACCATTATGTGCTTCATGCAAAATCTTTTGAATCAACTCATCATTTTTCGGTACACAAATTCGATTTTTAAACATCAAACAACCATCAGAACCGATTCTGAAATCTGATCCCGTATCAGCTTCACACTGTTTTCTTTTGGCTAGCAAATCTTGATCATTTTTTAGAGCTTCAGAAATCTCTTGTAAAAACATCGGTCAAGTCTTTTTCTGACATCAAGTATTTAAGACTTTTATGATCGGTATATACTCGGCACTTTTCACCATACAAATAATGTCGCCAAATCTTCAAAGCGAATACCACCGCAGCCAATTCCAAATCGTGAATAGGATAATTCTTCTCATAAGGTTTTAACTGTCTCGAAGCATATGCCACCATTTTTCCTTCTTGCATGAGTACACACCCCAAACCATTTAGAGAAGCATCACTATACACCACAAATTCTTTACCTGATTCGGGTTGTATCAACACTGGTGCTTCAGTTAATAACTTTTTCAATTCTTCGAAACTCTGTTGACATTCTTCCGTCCATTCAAATTTAACATCCTTTCGGAGTAGTCTAGTCATTGAAGCAGCAATTATAGAAAATCCATTTACGAACCGCCGATAATACCCAGCTAGCCCCAAGAAACTTCTAACTTCAGTTACATTTTTCGGTGGTTTCCAATCAACAATGGCTGAAATTTTACTAGGATCAACCCGTATACCATCACCTGAAACAATATGACCCAAAAATCCAACTTCTTGGAGCCAAAATTCACTTTTACTAAACTTAGCATACAGCTGCTTATCTCTCAAAGTTTGCAAAACTATCCTCAAATGCTCAGCATGCTCTATCTCATCTTTTGAATAAATTAAAATATCATCTATAAACACCACAACAAATCTGTCCAGGTATGGCCGAAATATGCGATTCATTAAGTCCATAAACACAGCAGGAGCATTTGTCAACCCGAATGGCATAACTAAAAATTCATAATGACCATACCTTATTCTAAAAGCAGTTTTAGGCACATCTGACTCTTTCACTCGCAGCTGATAATACCCAGATCTCAAGTCAATCTTGAAAACCATGTCGCTCCTTTTAGCTGATCAAACAAATCATCAATTCTCGGCAACGGATACTTGTTTTTGATTGTCACCTTGTTTAACTGCCGATAATCAACACATAATCTCATAGAACCATCCTTCTTTTTCACAAATAACACGGGAGCACCCCAAGGTGAAAAACTTGGTCTCACAAACCCTTTATCAGTCAACTCTTGCAACTGCGACTTTAATTCTTTCAACTCTGTTGGTGCCATTCTATATGGAGCAATCGAGATCGGAGCTGTTCCCGGTATCAAATCAATACCAAATTCTACTTCCCTGACTGGAGGCAAACACGACAATTCTTCTGGAAATACATCCGCATATTCACACACAACCAGTACTGATTCAACTTTCTTTTCAACTTCTTTTGTATTAATTACATACGCCAAATAAGCTTCATAACCCTTTCTCAAATATCTCTGAGCCAACATCGAAGAAATCACACTAGACAATGCCTCTGATTTATCTGATTCAACCCGCAGAGTTTCACCATTTTCACACTTTAATTCTATAACCTTTTCTTTGCAATTTACTATAGCATCATGCAATGTCAACCAATCCATACCCAAAATAACATCAAATTCATCAAAAGGCAACAACATCAAGTCGGCCGGAAAGTAATGACCCCGAATCATTAAAGGGCATTTCTTGCTTACTTTATCAACTATCACGCATTTGCCTAACGGGTTCGACACTCTAATCATAAATTCTATGTTCTCAACAGGTATATTCATACTAGACACCAGTTTCATGCATACATATGAATGAGTAGAACCAGGATCAATCAAAGCAATAATATTAATATCATAAAAAGAAAATGTACCGGTAATCACATCGGGTGAGGAAGCATCTTCACGCGCTTTAATAGCATAAGTTCTAGCCGGAGCTCTTCCTTCAGATCTAACTGCTGCATCTCTGGCTACATTCTTACTGCTTGTTTCACTTCCAGTTTTTCTCGGATACCTTCCCCTCGAGTCTGGACCACTAGCTTTTACACTCTAAAATTTTTCTTTCTCAGCTCTCTCTGGGCAGTCTCTAATAAAATGATCCGGAGAACCACATCGAAAACATTCATTTGCTCTGCACGGACCAAAATGATTTCTACCACACCGCTAGCACTCGGGTTTAACAAATCTCGAGTTCCCTACACTGGCTGTAGAAGTATTCTAAGATTTAGAACCCACATTCTGCTTCTTAAAATTTCCATATGATTGCCCAGCTGAAACTTTCCGGGTTGCTGTGAAGGTGCCTTACTCATTGACCTTTTCGTCCAATTTCGTGTCTCAGCCTCTACCTTTCTCTTCTCTTTAAGTAGTTTTTCAGCCTTGCAAGCTCGATCAACCAGTACTACCATTTCTTTCAGTTCAAGGATCCCGAAAAATTCTTTAATGTCTTCGTTGAGCCCGTCTTCAAATCGTCGGCACATCTTGGCTTCTGTAGGAACATATTCCCTGGCATACTTACTCAATCGAACAAACTCTCTTTCATATTCTGAGACTGTCATATTACCTTGCTTCAGCTCAAGAAACTCTTTACATTTCTGATCAATAAATCTTTCACTAATATATTTCTTCCGAAACTCTTCTTGAAAGAATTCCCAAGTTACCCTCTCTTTCGGTACCACTGAAATCAAAGTCTTCCACCAATTATAGGCTGAATCTCTCAACAAAGATGTAGCACATTTCAAACATTCTTCAGGTGTACAAGATAATTCATCAAATACCCGGATAGAATTTTCAAGCCAGAACTCTGCTTTCTCTGCATCATCATCAATATTTGCTCTAAATTCTTCAGCCCCTTGTTTACGAATTTTATCAACGGGGGTTCTGTGAAATTTTATCATATCCACTCCTTGAGGCATCGGAGACATAGGTTGAGGAATTGGGGGAGGTGGGGGAGGTCGTACATTTGGGTTCGTACGAACGAACTCAGTGTACCATGCACTCATAATTTGGAGAAAGGCTTCCCGATCCCTTTCTCCTCCTCCCTGGGTGGGTTTTCAGTCGGCGCTGCCCCTTTAGCCGGAGATGGCGCATTACTCTCTACTTCATCTACCACAGCTGGATCGGGATCCATTTACTATATAAAAATCATTTAAAAAGGTCAGAAGTCGTCACACTATCACAATTCATACATATGGCATGTATAGCAAAATCCGTACATACAACACGTAGTCCGAGAACTGACTAAACCTGCTCTGATACCACTAAATGTAATGCCCCAATGCCCGAGACCATCACCGGATTCGAGCTTGAGGGGTTACCGAACATAATTTATCAATTTAAGAACTTCAAATCATTTGTTTCTACATTCACAGCTTTCTAGCTACTCGCGTCACAATTACAAGAAAAATCATATCTCGAGTTAAGAAACTCGAAATCAAGATCCATAAATTTTCCCTGAATCTAGACTCATATATCTATTTACTAATTTTTTATATAATTTTTTATTGAGCCAATTAGTACATTTTATTAATTAAAGTATACCCTGTTTCAGGGTTTGACTGCTCTGACCTCTGTGTATTACGAATCAGATATATCTCTATACAAAATTTAAATGACTATGAGGTTTGTTTCTATTGAAACTAGACTCAATAAGAAATCTTTAAATATAAATAAAGACTTCTAATTATTTTAGTAAAATTTATTATGAATTTTTAAAGTCAGAACAGGGGATCCAGAAATCACTCTAGCCCTGTTTCGCAAAAGTTTAAATATATCATAAAATATAATTTATATTCCTTTTTCGTTCAATCCATATGAAAATAGACTCATTAAGCTTCAATTTCATAACTTACTCATCATTTAGTTCTATTTATACTATTTTTAGTGATTTTTCAAATTCATGTCATTGCTGCAGCAATATTCTGTTTTAAGGCAAGTTTCATCTTTCCATGAATTTTTATGAACTAGATAACCTGTTAAACTTCCATGATATCAAACATGATCTAAATTAGCCATCACCATGACTTATCAATATCAAACATTTTCTCAACCAAACATGGCCATATCATAAAATTATTTACGCAAAATAGGTATATTGCTATACATGCCATACTTAAGTAGTTGTACAAGCCATTTACCAAGATAAAAGTCCTCTGGATAGTGTGATCGAACCTTCGACCCGTCCCGATTCTCGAGCTGGCTTGTTCAAAACTACATGAATGAAAAGGAAGGAGTAAGCATAAATGCTTAGTAAGTTCATATGTAAATAACAAGTAACATAACAATACAAACATACCAAACAACTTTAGCATGGTACCACCAAAACATATATCAATCTTTAACCATCATTCATCATCTTACCACCTTATCGTTGTTGTATCTATTTTCAACCCGAGGGTTAAGAACATACCTGTCCAAAGTTTCCATTTCACAATACTTACCCAAAACGTCACTTATATCTTAAGTGCTCTTCCATTAAACTAGAAATTTCACCCGTTGAACATATCGGAATATAACTCGGATACATGGATAATTTGCACATAAGTGCCACATATGTAATCAAGAAATCATGTAACCCGCCCCTAAGTGAACTCGGACTAAACTCAACGAGCTCGAGCGTTCGCATCCATAAATGAACTCGGACTCAACTCAACGAGTTCGGATGCCTAGTTACATCTCACGAACTCGGACTCAACTCAACGAGTTCAGACATTTGCATCCATAAGTGAACTCGGAGTCAACTCAACGAGTTCGGATGCTCAACCATCCTAGTGACATGTCACTTGTATCCTAATCTATTCCTAAGGTTCAAACGGGCTTTTTCCCTCGATCTCACATTTGCCGTCTTCCATGGAATATCGGAACCGATACTTGGTAGCAATTCATATTTATCAAGTAGTAAACATAATTTGCATATTACTCAACATTAACCACAAAGCATAATATTTCACGATTAAAAATTAGCATATCATATAATTAACATTAATAACTTAAAAATAACATTTAAGCTACATTATTTACACATGAACTTACCTTGGTACCAAAATATAAAGATTTTGCAATTTAGTCCACAATATTTTTTTTTCCTCGATCGCGACTTGAATCTCGTTTCTCTTGATCTATAATGCCAAATTAATCTTATTCAATACATACATTCCTCAAAACAGCATTTAATACAAACTTTGGAAAAATTACACTTTTGCCCCTAAACTTTTGCATAATTACACTTTTGCCCCTAGGCTCGGGAATTAAACTTTATTCCTTATTCTTATGTTTTATAACATGCTGATCACTTTTCCCTTCTATGGCAACATCAAATTCTCTCTCTAACATATACTTGTGACTATTAGGTATTTTTGCCGATTAAGCCCTTTTACTCGTTTTCACTAAAAACCGAGTAGCACAAGTTGTCTAACATAATTTAAAACTTCATATTCTATCATAAAACATCAAAATACACAAATTTCACCTATGGGTATTTTTCCAAATATAAACCCTAGGTTGAATTATTGCTAACATAAGCTTAATCGAGCTTCCGAGATTCAAAAAACGTAAAGAACATTAAAAACAGGGCTTGGAATCACTTACTATGGAGCTTGGAAGTTTGAAACAAACCCTAGCTATGGAGAACCCTTGAAATTTCGGCCTAATGAAGAAGATGGACAAAAATTGGCTTTTAATTTTGTTTTTAATTCATTTTAATAACTAAATGACCAAAATACCCTTACTACTAAACTTTCCAAAATTCCTTCCATGTCCTAATTTTGTCCATGAAATTAATATTGGTCAAATTTCTATTTAAGACCTCCTCATTAATATTCCAAAACAATTTCATACTAAAAACTTCTAGAATGCAAGTTTTGCAACTTATTCGATTTAGTACCTACTTTCAATTTAAG
Organism: Gossypium hirsutum; assembly: GCF_007990345.1. Taxonomy (NCBI): domain Eukaryota; kingdom Viridiplantae; phylum Streptophyta; class Magnoliopsida; order Malvales; family Malvaceae; genus Gossypium; species Gossypium hirsutum. The sequence goes on from NC_053429.1 coordinate 84,377,694, forward strand.
CACTTTAGGCATAGAATTTCATCATGAAATTTTCACACAATCATGCAATCATAACATAAACATCAAAATCATTGTAAAATAATTATTTCTATCTCAAATTTGTGGTCACAAAACCACTATTCCGATTAAGCCCTAATTCAGGATATTACAGATTACCTAGTCACACAAATGGTAATCCTTCGTTAAAGTTGCCGTGGTCATCATAAGAGATGAGTTAATTAAACGAATCTCTCATTTTAAACTTACCTTTATGAAAGTTAAGAATCGTGTAACACCCCGAATTTGGAAGCTGCTCATAAATATTTTATTATGCAGGGAAGTGAGACAATTGAGTGTTTGGCTTTGTGGTTGTGTGCTCTGAAAGTGTCTGGGAAGTCATGGGTTCAAGCCTTGGCTTCCACAAAAATTTTGCTTTTTGAGGATAAAACCCCTATCTTTGGCTAGTAGGGTTATAAGTTTATTTTGGTAAAAACATGGTAGAATGGGCCTACGGGTCTAGTGGATAATGGCATGTGGAGTGTACTAGTGGTCTGAGGTTCGAATCCCTGCTTGTGCAAATGGAGATTATTTGTGTAGGAATGTTGGGGGAGGTGTTTAGTGTGTGGAAGGCTGAACGAATTAAGGGAGTTCTTTTGGAGAAAGATTTGGCTGTTGGAGATGTGGTTAGGTAGGATAATGTTGAGAAATTTTAGGAATGTTAGGGGGAGGAATTTTAGGAGTTTGAAAGGGGTGGAAAAAATGATGCGCCGAATTAGGATTCTCAATTTTGGCAAAGTTTGGCTTTGGCAGTTAGTGTAGGATTGATATTGTTTTTTAGTTTTTTTCCTCTGGTGGCCGAATTCTGTCTTGGGGAGTACTTTGTTTCCTTTCTTTGGGTTTAAGTGCAGGTATTGTTCTCTTTGTTCCCTATCAATAGTTCTTCTCTTCCCCTTTAACATTGGCTATTTTCTATCGGGTACTATCAGGGGTGACTGAACTATCTTGTGCCTCGGTTTAGGGTGTTTTGTTTGTGGGTCGATTGCTACTACCCTCCACTCGTAGTTCTACAGTTCAGTAAGTGGTTCACTTGGTTCAAGTGGTTTTCATTTAGGATGTTATTTAACAAAATTAGGTTTTAATGCAGATCATTGCCAAGAAGTAGGCGATTACTGGTTAAGGGAGGATTAAACCCTACTCGCTTAATCAAGGTAAGTGATATGTACTATTGGGGATTTAGTGTTCATGAGAGGGTGGCTAACCCTAGTGATTAAGGGCTGACATTGGGTCATAATTGGATTTAGGTTGGAGTACGTGAAGATTAGCATCCTTTCATCAACAGGTGTGTGTAACACTACCATTGGATGTGAAACTGCAAAGGCTGAAAAGCTGAAAAGTCGAAAAGCTGAAAAGTCAAAAAAGTGGGTTGACGACACCATACGGGCGTGTGGGCACCCATGTGGTAGACTGTGTGATAAAATGCTGTGTGCTCGATGAGATGGCCATGAACGTTTTCATGGGCCGAATTGGTATTGGGCCATTTTGGGCCAAACTGGGCCATGTAGCCCAATGGACTTGTGGGCCCCACACGGAATCAATCACATAAAAGTGTGGTTATTATTGGGCTAGGCTATGTAAATCACACGACTAAGGCCAATTTGGGCTATATGGGCCATACGAGCGTGTGAGCCCATATGGGCCGTGGGCCCATTATCATCAGTTGACTGTTAAGGCTGCACGGGTCACCCAAAACGACTGTGGACCTACTGTTGGGCCGATAAGTGTACCCAGACCCTTATTTTTGGTAAGATGACAGTTTTACCCCTTGTGATGTATGACTGTTTAAGCATGCCATTTTTAGTGTATGTACATTTATATCATCTTGCATTGCATGGGGTGGGATTTATGATTTTGGAGGAAGTGTACTGAAAGGCTATAAGCCTATTACTGGCAGCTCTGCTACAAATACTATTTTAGTGTAACATCCCGAAATAGGGCTTAGTCGGAATAGTGGTTTTGGGACCATAAATCTGCCATCCAAATAATTATTCTATGATTATTATGAGTCCTAGAATATGAGTATATACATGTGTTAAAATTTCATGAATAAATTCTATGTATAGGATGTACAATTGGAAATTAGGGGCTAAATTGAATAAATTGTAAAACCTAGATTCTAGAAGCAATTTGTATGAAATTCTTTAGATTATGAATTAGAAGGTCTTGGAGATAAATTTTCACAAGTTCTAAATTTTTGGACAAAAATGGGCTTGCATGGATAAAATTTTAAAGAAAGGGTATAAGGGCATTTTGGTCATTTGTCATCTTAATGAATTAAAATGGGAAACATCAAGCCAAAATCAGCCATTTCCTTCCCCATGGCTGCCGAAAATTGAAGAGACACCATAGTTAGGGTTTTCAACATTTCCAAGCTCAATAGTAAGTGCTCCCAAGCCCCGTTTTCATGTTCTTTGTATTTTTGAAATCCCGATAAATTGCTCTCTTCATTTCTACCCATATTTCATGCTAGGGTTCATGTTTAAAAATTTACCCATGCATGATTTGCTTGTATTTTGATGGATTATAGAGGAATATGAAAGATAAATGTGTGATAAACATCTTTTCCAAGCTAGTTTTCATGAGAAACCCTTATAGGGACTAAATTGAAAAAGATGTAAATGTGTGGTAAGAATGGGGAAGAAAATGAAAAATGTGGGTTGCCATAAGAGAGAAAAATGTTCGGTTAGGCTTGGGTAAGATAGAAATTTCATGTGTTTCATTACACGAGCCTAAGGACTAAATCGTAAAAATGTCGAAGGTTAGGGGCAAAATGGTCATTTGGACTGGGGGTAGTTATTAAACTCCAAATGTATAATGTGAGGTATTAATGAATTAATTTTGCTGTTATAGACCCCGAGGAACAAATTTTGTAGCTCGATCGTGGTAAACGCAAAGTTTCGGAATAACTGAAACTCAATCCTGAAAAGAATACCAGGTAAGTTCGGATAATTTGAAGTAAACCCTTAAAATGCATAGTTGTATGCTTTATGAATGCTTGGTGATTGCCTTTATTATTGGTATGAAATATCATAGAAATGTATATTGATGATAACATGTGAAAGATATCTCGGTTGATGTTGACAAAAGGGAAATCGATGGATAACCCCTCATTGACATGTGAACTGAGATCTTGCTTGTGCTGCAGTAAGGATTAAGCCCGGACGGGTATTTCGAGATCTCATGTATGAAAAGGAATCTAGATCGGACGGGAGTTCCTTGAATGATCAAGCTTTCCAAAGAATATATGTGCATTGCAGATTTTGCCCGGACAGGTAATCTGATTAGGGTCTGAATTTAGCCTGGACTGGTAATTCAGATCCGAGCTCATTAAGGATGTTGTCACTATAAGAGATTTAGCCTAGACTGGTAATCTCGATGTCACCTTACAAGTTCATGATATGGGGGATTTAGCCTAGACTAGTAATCCTGGCATATGATGTGAGGTTCGCGGGAGTGCATACATGGAACGATCATTCCTATGAATTGACGGATAATGGGTAATCCATCGAGTTTTCCTGGAAACTCAACGAGAAACATGATGAAATATGAATGATGAGCTCATCTAGTTAAATTACATGATACATGATTATGTGACTAACTCATTAATTGAGTGCATGTGATAGGAAATCATTTCATATTGGATGAATTCATGACTTAAGTATGGATGTATGCTAATTACTTGGTAAGTTTACTTTCCAGTTATTCGAGCTTAGTAGCATGAAAATGCTTATTCCCTCTCTTTTCCCCTGTTTTTCAGAGTTCGAGGACTCATAAGGATTTGAAGACGATTGGAGAGTCAACACACTATCAACTAGTCAAGCTTTGGTATAAAGACACTACAATTTTGTTAATGGCTTGTATAGGGTCTTGAGTTTTTTGTCATATGTGTCATTTGAATTGCCAAATGAAGTCATGTAAAGATGTACCCATCTTTTTGTATAAGGCCATGGAAAATGGCACATTTGAAAGTAGACTATGATCTGCCTTGATCTGCATGTTCGGAATGCTACAAGTGGCAATAAGTTCAAAAACAAGCCAAGTTCTGGAATGTAATACTATAACATAAGAACCCATGAATACTAATTGGGAAATAACCTTTTCGTGTGAAACCAATGATATGAGGTTTCCACACTGGGAGTCTTATTAAGATTATTTATAAGTGTAAGTGTAAAATCATGTTTTCTCTCAAATTTGCAAATTTCTATGCATAATAGGTAGGAAAGGGTGACCTAGGCTTGGAAAATAGCCCAACAGAGTCCACATGGATAGACACACGGGCGTGTGTCTAGGACGTGTGTGACACACGGTTTCCTGCCACCGACGTGTGCTGTGATCGTGTGTCCCCTGCACCTAAAACTTTAAATCAAATTAGTACAGGGGTAGGTCACATGGGCGTGTGTTTATGCCGTGTTGATTTAACAGAATGCTCAAGTTTTGGACACAGGGTGAGGGCACGGGTGTGCCCTACGATATACGGGCATGTGAGCCCACACGGCCCACATACACGGGCGTGTGGCCTCCCAAAGATAGAAATTTATTAAGTCGCCCAAAGTTTCCTGAATGTTTTCAGTCTCGTCTCGAACCGCTTTAATGTAAGTTTTAGACCTCGATGACCTGTTTGAGGGACGAAAGTATATGTCTTAAAAGTTTTAAATTTTGGGCGAAATTTAGTGACCCTGTTGTGGTACGTTTATGAATGTTTAAGTCTGGTAATACCTCGAAACCTATTCCGGTGTCAGATACGGGTGAGGGGTGTTACATTTATTGGTATCAGAGCTATGGTTTAGTCGGTTCTAGGACTACCGTAGAGGATGTTAAAAGTTTTCTATACATGTCATTCTTGTAATGTTGATAGTGTGACATCTCCTAATTGTTTAAATTGTTTTGAATATAGTAAATGTCTTCCAATCAAGCACAAAATGAGTCCAAGTGAGCCGAGAGCCATGCTCCAGCTTTCATACAACGAGCTGTATCTAGTAGTAGTAGAAGGCTAATGTCAGAAGGCCGAGAAGAGGCCTGAGCTGCCTTCTTTGATATGATGGATGAATGGTTTGGAGATTATCTAAAAAATTGCCCCAATATACCGAGACCTCCCCTGCCCCTTAACTAACCTGATGAGGATGTGCCACGAGGTATGGCACCGATGAGGATCGGTAAAGCCTCTGTAGATAAGCTTAGAAAGTATGGGGCTGAGGAATTCAGAGTGAAAGTTGATGATGATGCTGAAAGAGCTGAGTTCTGGTTCGAGAACACTACGCGGGTGCTAGATGATTTGTCATGCACACCCCAGGAATGTTTGAAGTGTGCTGTGTCTCTTTTGAAGGACACTGCACACAATTGGTGGAAAACCGTATCCTCGGTAGTGCCGAAAGAAAGTATTACTTGGGATTTCTTCCAAGCAGAGTTTAGGAAGAAATACATTAGCCAGCGATTTTTGGACTCAAAGCGAAAGGAGTTCTTGGAACTCAAACAAGGTAGTAAGACTGTAGGGGAATACGAGAGAGAGTTCGTACGACTGAGTCAGTACGCAACAGAATAGGTCCAAACTGAATCGAAAATATGTAAACGCTTCGAGGAAGGTCTGAATGATGGCATCAAGTTGTTGATTGGGATCTTGGAATACATGATTTTGCCGCATTAGCCGATCGAGCCAAGAAGGCTGAAGAACTTAATAATGAAAGAAAACAAGCTAAGAGAGAGGCTCGAGTTGCGAGCAAGAGATCTAGCGGTAAAACACTCTCGTTCTCCACGAAGAAAGCCAGGAGCTTACATGAACGCTCCACTTCATTAGTGGGATATTCGGGCAAATCAAGAAGTTCTAAGCGACGAGGTCAAAAGATTTCCTCCCCGATAGAGACTAGTGTGGGGAGCGTAGATGATCAAAAAACTGAAGTGTAAAAGCTGGAACAAATTTCACTTCAGAGAGTGCTGAATGAAAAGCGACGCATGTTTCAGATGTGGTTCTTTTGATCACTTCCTCAGAGACTGTCCAGAGCGAGTTGAAAAAGAAGTGGATGTAGCCCCGAAATCAAGTACTCCTATTCCACGGGGTAGACCTCCGAGATACCTAAAGAGTGTTAGTGGCAGTCGAGTTGTCACTAAAGACGCTACAAAATCAGAGGTTCGAGCCCCAGCAAGAACATATGCGATGCGTGCCCAAGAGGAAGTCACTGCTCCTGATGTTATTATGGGTATTTTCTCCCTTTTTAATATAAGTATTGTTACTTTAATTGACTCGGGGTCGATGCATTCATATATCTGCATGAGATTGGAGTCTAGTATGAATATACTTGTTGAATTTATGGAAGATATTATTAGAGTGTCAAACCCACTAGGCAAATCAGTCCTAGTTGATGAAGTCTGTAAGAATTGTCCTTTGACGATTCAAGGTTGTTATTTCTCGGCTAACCTTATGTTGTTACCATTTGATGAATTTGATGTAATAATTGGCATGGATTGGTTAGCCCTTCATGATGTAACTGTGAATTCTGGTAGTAAGTACATTAAATTGAAATGCCCAGATGGTAAGATTTTACTGGTTGAATCAAGAGAATTGGGTTCACCGCCGACTGTAATCATGGCAATGGTTGCCCAGAGATATATGAGGAAAGGATATAGAGCCTACCTTGCATTTGTGATGAACACTAAGGAAATTGAATGGAAGATTGAATCTGTGCCGATCGTATGTGAGTATCCAGACGTGTTTCCAGAGGAATTACTCGGATTACCTCCTGAAAGGGAGATAGAGTTTAATATTGAGTTGGTGCCAGAGACAACTCCCATTTCTATTACCCCGTACAGAATGGCACCTACCGAGTTGAAAGAGTTGAAAGCACAGTTGCAAGAGCTGACGGATAAAGGATTTGCTAGGCCAAGTTTTTCACCTTGAGGTCCCCCCGTGTTGTTTGTAAAGAAGAAAGATGGTTCGATGAGATTATGTGTTGAATATCGGCAACTGAATCAGGTGACTATTAAGAATAAGTATCTTTTACCAAGAATCGATGATTTATTTGACCAGTTGAGATGAGCCACCATGTTCTCCAAGATAGACTTGAGGTCTGGCTATTATCAGTTGTGAGTTAAAGACTCGGATGTACCCAAGGCAGCTTTCAGAACGAGGTATGGCCATTATGAGTTTCTTGTCATGTCGTTTGGACTGACGAATGCACCGGCTGTGTTTATGGATCTAATGAATAGAATCTTTCGGCAATATTTGGATAAGTTTTTCGTTGTGTTTATTGACAACATTTTGATCTATTTTAAAGATAAGATAGAGCATGCAAAGCATCTGAGAATTGTGTTGCAGACCTTGAGGGAAAAGAAACTGTATGTTAAGTTTAGCAAGAATGAATTTTAGCTCTAGGAAGTTGGATTTTTGGGTTATATAGTTTCAGGTGAAGGTATTTGAGTTGATCCAAACAAGATTTCTGTAATTTTTGAATGGAAATCGCTTAAGAATGTAACCGAGGTAAGAAGCTTTTTAGGCTTAGCCGGTTACTATCGAAGGTTTGTAAAAGGATTTTCCATGATAGCAACTCCAATGACAAAGTTGCTTCAGAAAGACGTTAAGCTTGATTGGACGGAGAAGTGTCAGCAAATTTTTGAGAAGTTAAAAACATTGCTGACCGAAGCTCCTGTTTTAGTGCTACCTGAACCAGGAAAACAGTTTGTGGTCTACAGTGATGCATCCTTAAATGGATTGGGTTGTGTGCTTATGCAAGATTGTAAGGTGATAGCCTATGCTTCACGGCAATTGAAGCCTCATGAGAAGAATTATCCAACCCACGACCTAGAACTCGCCGCTATTGTTTTTGCCTTAAAATTTTGGAGGCATTATTTGTATGGCGAGACTTGTCGTATTTTCACGGATCACAAAAGTTTAAAATACTTGATGACTCAGAAAGAATTAAATTTGAGACAGGGGAGGTGTAACACCCCTATCCTGTACCCGTCGCCGGAATAGGTAAAGGGGCATTACCGGACTTGAAACTCATATCAGAACAGTAAAAAAAAATTGCATTTTCTTGAAGTAAAGATCATTCAATTGGATAATTGCTAGACACAACCAGGGATAAAATTTAAAAAAAACTTATAAAAGTAAACATTCATAAGATGTCATATTCGCATAGCTTATATACATTAACCAAAATATCCTCCCACTACTAGTCTATTCTATACATGCCATAAGATAATCCAAAACATAGCAGTACTAAACAGTGGATAGTGATAGTGTGACTAGTTGCTGACGATCCCCGAGCCTGTAGCTTCCAAATGAGATCTATAAAACAGAAGAAACAAAGTAAACGGAGTAAGCATTACAATGCTTAGTAAGTTTTAAGCAGTGTCAACAGATAACAATCAAATTATAACATAGTTGTTCTTATTTTTATTTCACTCTTCCTTTGGGCATACCATCCCTTTACCGAATATGCACATCTCATCCTATATAATAGGCAGATAAATTCTCACTTGATAGTGATCTCTTATAAACATAGGTACATTACATATTCTCACCTAACTTTCCACATTGACCAAATGCACAATAATCATAGAACAGTCTTATTGCTTTACTCACATGTACACCACATAACGACCTTGTGATTTAGTCCAAATCAAGCTTAAATATAATCTCAAAATACATACCTGACCAACTTAACGCATTGAACGTATTTATTACCAACTGTTACTGTGAAGTCGTATAATCTTATGCTTTACTCGAATCTTCAGCGAAACCTTTAGCTCGAATAGTCCCCACTCGTAGTTAGTGGGTCTCACCCGGACAAAATCTCCACACGTAGTCATCGGGTCTTACCCGGAATATATTTCCAAGTTTCATGTACATTTAATCACATGTTACAACATTCACATCGACTGTCATATTTGTAATTCACTTGCCTCATCAAATATCTAATAATACACACCTTTCACATTTGGTCATTCGGCCACAATATACACACATCTCCTACATATTTCACATTAGCCATTCGGCTTTACCAAATATACATATCTCATACATATTTCACACTAGCCATTCGGCTTTATCTCATACATATTTCACACTAGCCATTCGGCTTTACCACATATACATATCTCATATATATTTCACCTTAGCCATACGGCTTTACCACATATATATATCTCATATATATTTCACACTAGCTATTCGGCTTTACCACATATACATATTTCACACTAGCCATTCGGCTTTACCACATATACATATCTCATACATATTACACACTAGCCATTCGGCTTTACCACATATACATATCTCATATATATTTCACCTTAGCCATACGGCTTTACCACATATATATATCTCATACATATTTCACACTAGCCATTCGGCTTTACCACATATACATATCTCATACATATTTCACTCTAGCCATTCGGCTTTACCACATATACATATCTCATACATATTTCACCTTAGCCATACGGCTTTACCACATATACATATATTTTTCTTGTACATCAATTTTAGCAATAGCTTATAAGCAACTCAAATAGTTTCATCAATGTTTACAACAAAATCACATATTCACTACAAGCTGTTTTTCCTGAGCAATAGTCACTAAATTATTTATAACTGGAGGTAAAAAACTCAAAATCAATTGCCTTTAATTTTCCCTAAATATAGACTCATATATATTCCATCCATAAAATTTTCAGAATTTTAGGTTTGGCCAATCAGTACCAGATTTTTCTTAAAGTTTCCCCTGTTTCACTGTTTGACTAATCTGACCAGTCTTCACTAGGAATCAAATTTCTCATTGTACAGAATTCAAAATATGTTCTATTTGATTTCATTTGAAACTAGACTCATTAAGGAGTCTAAGCATATAAATTTTATCTTGTAACCATTTTCGTACAAATTATAGTGATTTTCTAAATACAGGACAGGGGATTTTGGAGTCATTCTGACACTGTCTCACACAACTTTAAATATCTCTTTATTGGAAATTTCTTTGCTTACACGGTCTCTTTCATAAGAAACTAGACTAATTAAGCTTTGATTACATATTTTATTCAGCCTATAATTCCACACCAAAAATTTATAGTGATTTTCTAAAATCACGTTACGGCTGCTGTCCTAAGCAAATTATTGCAATTTGCTCTTAAATTTCCAAGTCCAAACACTTATGAACTTACCATTTGAGTTTAAGACATATCATGGCCACATCATATCTTATTAAATCAACTCATTATGTCCTATTATGATTGAATTTACTCAATGTTTAATCACTTAAAACTTACCTCGGAAGTGGTCGACGACTAGATATCCACAGCTATTCGTTTAGTTTCTCTTTTCCCCTATCCGACTTTGATCCTCTTTGCTCTTAAGCTTAAATAAAACAATAGATTTGCTTAAGTACTTAACTAATATTATTCACTTAACAATCACATTTGGCAATCACATATCATTTAATCTACATCTAAAACAATAGATTTCAATATGTATCATATTTAATAAAACATGCCATGATTCGATTTCATGCTTATTTAATTTATATCTAATTCACATTCTAAATAAAAGTTTATCAAGCTTCCATCTTCATTTAACTATGTACCATTTAGAACTATCAATACTTTACACCCTTTAACAAATTATAATCAATTGCCAAATGCATCTTTGACAATTTAAACCACACAACTCAAATTCTTACAATTTAAGCTTAGAAATTTCTATTCATGTAAATTTTAGCAACATGGAGTCCATTAAACACTCCAAAATTCCATTTGAACATCAATTGTTCAACCTTCTAGCATAATTTCAATCTGGACAGCAAGCATTATTTAACATTCAGTCTGTTTTATTAGACCATCCTAATAGCTTAATTAACACCAATTTATAGCCCCTTGAACAATGAATTAAACCCATACGACTAGCAACAAAACTAATATTTAACAACCATTGTTTTCTTTTATTTCAAACATGCAGCAGACCAATTCCTCCACATATTACAGCACATTCAAATCAGCATTTACATGCTGGAACAATTTGTTTTCAAGCTGGAGTTTCCAGCAGTCATTTATGCATTTAATTGTCACATTGTTACGTCACTACTAACAACTGAAACTTAGTAAGAATAACATAATATTTTAGCTATTAGACTCAATTTATCAACCCCTAATCGGCATGAAAATAGAACCATTAATTTGTTCAAATTTTGGATAGCATAACGAAGGCACAAAATTGGACAGTAGTAATTTTTACAACTAATCAAAGAGCTTTTCTTTTCTACAACCCGCATCCTTGCCTTCCAACCACAATCCATCATCATTTTTCTTTACAATAAAGTTAAAGATAGAGGGGAGCTTAGAAAACTTACCAACTTAGGATACAACTCTTAAACAAGCTAAATCCTTAGTTTCCTTCAACATGCAAACTGTCTCCATTTTTCTTTTTGTTGTAGCCCTCTTCCTCTTCTTCGATGGATTACCGAGTTACTTGAAATTTTAGCTACCTAACTAGCTAAAATCATAGTTTTTCCTCCTTCTAGCCATCTTCTAAGCCAAAAATTAAAGCAACCAAACTTTCTTCTTCCTCCCTCAAGTCACGGTAATGGAGGAGCAACCTAGCTAATTTTTTTGTTTCTCCCCTACTAACCACTATTATTTTATTACCCATGTTCTTTATTTTATTATTTCTAACATAAAACACTAACATAAAATGTTTATAATACATTTCATCCCATAGCATGGCCGGCCACTACTTGTCATAGGTGGAAATTTGACATGCAAACCCATTATTTTCATAACATGCACTAATAGATCCTTATAGATTAACCCATCACATTTCAAAGTGTCACACATAAGTCCTATTACTAAAATTCACTTTCAAATAACAAAATTCAAACATGAAATTTTCACACATGCATATATACATATAATAAGCATCAAGTATGACGGTTAATTATTTTTATGACTCGGTTTTGTGGTCCCGAAACCACTTTTCGACTAGGGTCACATTAGGGGTGTCACAACTCTTCCCCCTTTAGGGATTTTCGTCCTCGAAAATTTCTACCGATGCATAGTTTAGGATAACGTCCTCTTATTGAATTATATCCATATAAACATTAGCTCATCGATAGCAATTGTAATTCATTACTGATTTCCCATCGATCTATAAAATCATTTTCTTATATTAAAACAAATACATAAACAATTCTACAAGTATGCACATATATCTCATTTTCTTGATTTCATAAGCAATAATCACTTAATTTAATTCACAAATGCATTTCAAACACATATTAAGCACATATTAACATGTATAATTCACATCATCAACCCACATATTTGTAACCCACATTTTCATTCATGTATAAGCTGTGACCTGACCGAAAGTACACATATACTCAAACATCCCAATAAATATCCTTTATAACTCCATCATATCTCACTATTCAACTTAACCTATTTCCAACAGAAAATCGACTTCCCCATACCTGAACATTGAATTCATTTAGCACATTCAACCACCGTTAACGATACCCATATACAATCGATTTGGCATAAAGCCTCATATAGTATACCGGCATGGGATTTATTTTAGCACATAACCCATATATCCAAAATTATCAGCATTCATAAAAAAAATTTTACAGACTTTCAAATGTCGAACTTAATCGAAATAATTTCTTGAACATGATTAACAAAAATAGGGGTCATTTAGCAATAGCACATATGACTTCATATACCAAGCATCCCAAAAACTAAATCTGTAACACATTTATAACATGAATTCATTTCTTAACAACATATCCACCATTTTAAATCAATGCCTTCGTTCCATACGAGGTCTTACATGAATCTTGTTTTACTCACTTAATGTCTACTGACCGATCTCGCACACATAGTGCTCGGTTGAAGAACTCGCACTCTCAGTGCCTCTAATCATTTGCACACATAGTGCCCCTATTCATTTGTTGTTACACATTGAAATGACTTAACCAAGTCTATAAACATCATGTATGTACACCTTTAAACATATCCTTTCATTTAAATTTGAATTTGTATAGAAATGAACACTTAAACTTTGCTCAAATTACCGGCACGAAGCCTACTAGGCACGAAGGCCCGAATACACATCACCAGCATGATTGCTCTTCGGGACCTAGCCCGAATATAACACCAGCACGAATGCTCTTCGGGACTTAACCTTGGTATAACTCTAGCACGAATGCTCTTCGAGACTTAGCCCCGGTATATCACTAGCACGAATGCTCTTTGGGACTTAGCCCGGATATATCACTAGCACAAATGCTCTTCGAGACTTAGCCCGGATATATCACTAGCACGAATGCTCTTCGGGACTTAGCCCGGGTATATCACTAGCACGAATGCTCTTCGGGACTTAGCCCGGATATATCACTAGCACGAATGCTCTTCGGGACTTAGCCCGGATATATCACTTTCAATTCTCATGTACATATACACATATAGCAATACACATTAGTATATCATTTACATTACTTGAATACAAACACAACATGCTTATCGACCATTCAACTTCCAGTTCCATAGCCACACACAAAAATCACATTTATAGTCATAACACTCTTTCAAAATTGCATCACTTATACCCTTATAATTCAATCCAAATCGAAATTCAAATACGAGTACATGATACGTACCTGATCAACTTAATAATTTAGGCATATCTAAGTGAAGTTATATCGCAAATTCTCATAGTCAGAAGCTTGCTACAGCTCGATCGGGATCAAGATTCATTACAATACAACAAACACATTTTAATAGTCAAAAATCATCACACTATCATTTTATCACTTTATGGCATGTATAAATAGACTCACGCGTGCTACGTTAGTCCTAGAATTGACTAAACCGTAGCTCTGATACTAATAAATTGTAACAGCCCTATCCCGTACCCGTCGCCGGAATAGGTAAAGGGGCATTACTGGACTTGAAACTCATATCAGAACAGCAAAAAAAATTTTCATTTTCTTGAAGTAAAGATCATTCAATTGGATAATTGCTAGACACAACCAGGGATAAAATTTTAAAAAAAACTTATAAAAGTAAACATTCATAAGATGTCATATTCGCATAGCTTATATACATTAACCAAAATATCCTCCCACTACTAGTCTATTCTATACATGCCATAAGATAATCCAAAACATAGCAGTACCAAACTGTGGATAGTGATAGTGTGACTAGTTGCTGACGATCCCCGAGCCTGTAGCTTCCAAATGAGATCTATAAAACAGAGGAAACATAGTAAACGGAGTAAGCATTACAATGCTTAGTAAGTTATAAGCAGTGTCAACAGATAACAATCAAATTATAACATAGTTGTTCGTATTTTTATTTCACTCTTCCTTCGGGCATACCATCCCTTTACCGAATATGCACATCTCATCCTATATAATAGGCAGATAAATTCTCACTTGATAGTGATCTCTTATAAACATAGGTACATTACATATTCTCACCTAACTTTCCACATTGACCAAATGCACAATAATCATAGAACAGTCTTATTGCTTTACTCACATGTACACCACATAACGACCTTGTGATTTAGTCCAAATCAAGCTTAAATATAATCTCAAAATACATACCTGACCAACTTAACGCATTGAACGTATTTATTACCAACTGTTACTGTGAAGTCGTATAATCTTATGCTTTACTCGAATCTTCACTGAAACCTTTAGCTCGAATAGTCCCCACTCATAGTTAGCGGGTCTCACCCGGACAAAATCTCCACACGTAGTCATCGGGTCTTACCCAGAATATATTTCCAAGTTTCATGTACATTTAATCACATGTTACAACATTCACATCGACTGTCATATTTGTAATTCAGTTGCCTCATCAAATATCTAATAATACACACCTTTCACATTTGGTCATTCGGACACAATATACACACATCTCCTACATATTTCACATTAGCCATTCGGCTTTACCAAATATACATATCTCATACATATTTCACACTAGCCATTCGGCTTTACCACATATACATATCTCATACATATTTCACACTAGCCATTCGGCTTTACCACATATACATATCTCATATATATTTCACCTTAGCCATACAGCTTTACCACATATATATATCTCATATATATTTCACACTAGCTATTCGGCTTTACCACATATACATATTTCACACTAGCCATTCGGCTTTACCACATATACATATCTCATACATATTTCACACTAGCCATTCGGCTTTACCACATATACATATCTCATATATATTTCACCTTAGCCATACGGCTTTACCACATATATATATATCTCATACATATTTCACACTAGCCATTCGGCTTTACCACATATACATATCTCATACATATTTCACCTTAGCCATACGGCTTTCCCACATATACATATATTTGTCTTGTACATCAATTTCAGCAATAGCTTATAAGCAACTCAAATAGTTTCATCAATGTTTACAACAAAATCACATATTCACTACAAGCTGTTTTTCCTGAGCAATAGTCACTAAATTATTTATAACTGGAGCTACAAAACTCAAAATCAATTGCGTTTAATTTTCCCTGAATATAGACTCATATATCTTCCATCCATAAAATTTTCAGAATTTTAGGTTTGGCCAATCAATACCAGATTTTTCTTAAAGTTTCCCTTATTTCACTATTTGACTAATCTGACCAGTCTTCACTAGGAATCAAATTTCTCATTTTACAGAATTCAAAATATGTTCTATTTGATTTCATTTGAAACTAGACTCATTAAGGAGTCTAAGCATATAAATTTTATCTTGTAGCCATTTTTGTACAAATTATAGTGATTTTCTAAATACAGGACAGGAGATTTCGGAGTCATTCTGACACTGTCTCACACAACTTTAAATATCTCTTTATAGGAAATTTATTTGCTTACACGGTCTCTTTCATAAGAAACTAGACTAATTAAGCTTTGATTACATTTTTTATTCAGCCTATAATTCCACACCAAAAATTTATAGTGATTTTCTAAAATCACGTTACGGCTGCTGTCCTAAGCAAATTATTGCAATTTGCTCTTAAATTTCCAAGTCCAAACACTTATGAACTTACCATTTGAGTTTAAGACATATCATGGCCACATCATATCTTATTAAATCAACTCATTATGTCCTATTATGATTGAATTTACTCAATGTTTAATCACTTAAAACTTACCTCGGAAGTGGTCGACGACTAGATATCCACGGCTATTCGTTTACTTTCTCTTTTCCCCTATCCGACTTTGATCCTCTTTGCTCTTAAGCTTAAGTAAAACAATAGATTTGCTTAAGTACTTAACTAATATTATTCACTTAACAATCACATTTGGCAATCACATATCATTTAATCTACATCTAAAACATTAGATTTCAATATGTATCATATTTAATAAAACATGCCATGATTCGATTTCATGCTTATTTAATTTATATCTAATTCACATTCTAAATAAAAGTTTATCAAGCTTCCATCTTCATTTAACTATGTACCATTTAGAACTATCAATACTTTACACCCTTTAACAAATTATAATCAATTGCCAAATGCATCTTTGACAATTTAAACCACACAACTCAAATTCTTACAATTTAAGCTTAGAAATTTCTATTCATGTAAATTTTAGCAACATGGAGTCCATTAAACACTCCAAAATTCCATTTGAACAACAATTGTTCAACCTTCTAGCATAATTTCAATCTGGACAGCAAGCATTATTTAACATTCAGGCTGTTTTATTAGACCATCCTAATAGCTTAATTAACACCAATTTATAGCCCCTTGAACAATGAATTAAACCCATACGACTAGCAACAAAAACTAATATTTAACAACCATTGTTTTCTTTTATTTCAAACATGCAGCAGACCAATTCCTCCACATATTACAGCACATTCAAATCAGCATTTACATGCTGGAACAATTTGTTTCAAGCTGGAGTTTCCAGCAGTCATTTATGCATTTAATTGTCACATTGTTATGTGACAGCCCAAAATTGACCCTAGTCGGGAAGTGGTTTCGGGACCTCAAAACCGAGTCATAAAAATAATTGATTTCCATATTCTATGCTTATTATGTGTGTACATGAGTATGTGGAAGTTTCATTCTCCAATTTTGCCAATTGCATGAGAAATTATTAAATAGGGATTGATATGAGACATGGTGAAAATATGATAGGCTAATTTAAAATGGTCTATTAATGCATGTTGTGAAAATGATGGGTTTGCATGTCAAATTACCCAAAATTTGAGCTAGTGGTTGGCCATGCTATGGGTGGAAACATGTTGGGAACATGTTGGCCTAGTGAGGTATGTAGGAAAAAAATAAAATAAGGGGCATGGGCATAAAATAATGAAAAGGAGTATGATGAATACAAAAAAAAATGTGTGTAGTTGTTTCCCCCCCTCCCATTGCCGTGAGCTAAAGAAAAGAAAGGAGAAAATTTTTGTTCATCCTTTCTCATCTTCATTTAGCCGAAACTAGAAAGAAAAAAACAAAGAAAAAAAATGCTCATCCTTTGGTTCATCCTTGGCCAAAAATTTTCAGGAGGAAGGAAGAAGAAAGGTTGAAGAGGTTCGGCCATGCATGTAGCTAGGCTAAGGTATGTTTGATGATGTTCCATGAGATGCATCCATGTTTTAGTTGTTAGCTGGAGTTCTACCTAGCCCATGGTCTAAATCTTGCTATGTGATGGAAATGACACTCGGCCATGGATGCATCATTCTTGGTTGATGTTTGATGTTGTGGTGATGAGGCATGAGGATGAGTTAAGATTCGGCCTAGGTGGAGTTTGTGTTAATGCCATTGCATACTAAATATGAAGCTTGTTAATGATGCATGTGATGGTGGCTTGATGATTCTTGAACCTCCTTTTTAGCATTTTTGAGTGAGCACATATGTGCATTGGTTGCTAAGTGGAGAAGAATCGGCTAGCAAGTTGTGTGCTAAGGCCGAATATAACTTTTGCATGTTAATGAGCAATGCATGTGTAAAATTGATGGAAAGGGAGAGGATGCTTTACTAGTGTGTATATGTGTGTATTAGCCAAGTTTTGAACTTGAAACAAAAGGGTGTTTAGTCAATACAAGTGACCATACTTGTAGAATGTATTAAGTGTTGAAATCGGCCCCAAAATAGACATGCATATTCGGCCAAGGGGGAAAAATTAGCTAAAATGTTGAGTTTGATTCATGATTCCGTACATATGTGACTTTAATGTCTAATGTATAAATGTGGGCTAAGTGCCTTGTGTTCCTCTTTTCGATGCTCAAATGATTAAATCAATTTATTTGTTTAATTAAGCTCAAGAGCAAATAGGAACTAAATCCGATAAAGGGAAGGAAAAAGTGGTCGAATAGCTATCGGAATCGTTCGACAACACCCGAGGTAAGCTCTTGAGTAAGAGAGCTTAAATTATGATGTGATTAGATCATGTTTTAAGCAAATTAAAATCATGCTCTTTGTGTGGCTATTGAGCCGAATTTGCAAGAATGATAAATGTCTTGTGTTTGAGTTTTGCTAACGAAAATGAAATACGAATGGGCCATGATTTATTGTTAAATGTGCATGGTTATTTGAATGATGTCCGGGCTAAGTCCCGAAGGCTTGTGCTAAGTGACAATATCCGGACTAAGTCCCGAAGGCTTGTGCTAAGTGACAATATCCGGACTAAGATCTGAAGGCATTTGTGCGAGATACTAATTCCGGGCTAAGCCCGAAGGCATTTGTGCGAGATACTAATTCCGGGCTAAGCCCGAAGGCATTTGTGCGAGTTACTAAATCCGGGTTAAGTCCCGAAGGCATTTGTGCGAATTACTATAACCGGGCTATGTCCCGAAGGCATTTGAACGAGGAGCTATATCCGGTTAAATTCCGAAGGTACGTGATTTGGGAATGAATGAACTTGCTGTAAAATTCCAGTTAATACTCTCGAAACATCCCAACATTGAGGTATGTTTCGTATGTGCTTGAATTTAGTTGAGCCCTTACAAATAAGTATTCGCTCAGTTGATAAACGAGCTACCGGCCTTTGGCTGAGTTGATCTTTTGTGTATGTACATAAGGGTTGATAATGTGAAGCAAGTACGATATCGTAAATTTGTGCATATGAAATTATCCGTTTAGCTATATGAATGCTATACTTTTGTTGTGCTGGAATTCCTTGCTCAAAACTTACTAAGCATAAATTGCTTACTCCGTTTCATTGCTCCTCTGTTTTATAGATTTGGTTCTCCAGCTATCGGACTCGGGATCTTGAAGTCAAAGTCGCCCACACTATCAAAGCCCCCCCTTTTGGTACAATTTTGGTTGAACTTCGAAATGGCATGTATAGGACTACCCGTTTGTTGTGGGTCGTGGACCCTTTGGACTTGTATAAATTTTGGATAGCCATGCGAAAATGGCTTATATGTGTTTGAGTATAATGTTATAATCATTTGGTGTGGATATTCTTGACAAGGATTGGCCACGGGGATGGTTAATCACTTTCATAAATTGTGCTATTTATGCAAAAAGGGCTAGTTGAATCATGGAAACCATGAAATAGGTAAAGTCTACCTTAAAGGCAGATGCTGACAGCAGCAGTGATGTAGATTTGGAAAATCACTAAAAATAGTAGGAATGGAATTAAATAGTGAATAAATTATTTAAACAAACCTTGATGAATCTACTTTCATAGGAAAGTAACAAAACAATCATACGGACAGTATGTTAAGAGATATTCAGGTTCTCGTGAGACAGGGCCAGAACGGTTTCTGGATTCCCTGTTCCAACTTTGGAAATTCATTATAAATTAACCAGAGATAATTAGGAGTCATACCATATATGTATAGATTCCTCTCTGAGTCTAGTTTCTATAGAAACAAATGACATCAGTATTGGAGCCCTGTACAAGGAGATATCCAAGTCGTAATGCACAAAGGTCAGGGTAGTCGATCCCTGTAACATGAGAGACTTTGACTAATAAACTGTACTAATTGGCCTGACCAAAAATTCTAGAAAAAAATATGTAGATGGGCATATGAGTTTAGTTTCAGGGAAAAATTACGAAACTGATTTTTGAGTTGTGAAACTCAAGATATGATTTTTAAAGCGACTAGTACGCAGATTGGCAGTGTCTGGGAAATATTTTTTTATAAGGGGTTTAAAGTCTGTTAACACCTGTGTTCGACTCCGGTGTCGGTCTCGGGTTCGGGGTGTTACATTTGATTGGTATCAGAGTTACGGTTTAGTCGATTCTAGGACTACCGTAATGCGTTGGGTCTAGCTATACATGCCATTTTATGTGATTACTTGATAGTGTGGTGATTTCTGACAATTGTAAATATGTTTATTTATAGTAATGGATCCCGATCCCAACCGAGAGGTAGCTGATGATCTTGAGAGTGTAGCGCCTGCTCCCGCACAAGGGACAGCGCCGGCGGACTCTCAACCTAATGCTAGTAACCCGAATGATGAAGCTAGACAAGCTTTCTATAGCGTGATGAATGATTGGTTCAACCAATACATTCGAACTAATACGGCTGTCCCACAACCTCCATTCCCAACTAATACCACCCCCGCACCTACAATACCTCCGGTAACTGACCAAATAAGGTCAAATAAGCCCCCAGTTGACAGAATCTGAAAACATGGGGCTACTGAATTTAAAGCTACGGATAGCGACGATGCCGAGCAAGCTGAATTTTGGTTGGACAACACTATCCGGGTACTCGATGAGCTATCTTGTACACTCGATGAATGCATAAAGTGTACTATCTCCTTGCTACGTGATTCTGCCTATTATTGGTGGAGTACTCTGACTTCTGTTGTGCCCCGAGAGCAAGTAACTTGGGAGTTTTTCCAAACTGAGTTTCAGAAAAAGTATATCAGTCAGAGATTTGTTGATCAAAAACGGAAGGAATTTCTTGAGCTTAAGCAAGGTTCCATGTCAGTTACTGATTACGAGCGAAAATTTGTTAGACTTAGTAGATACGCTCGGGAATGTGTTTCGTCCGAGGCTATCATGTGTAAACGCTTCGAGGATGGGCTGAATAAAGATATAAAAATGTTCGTTGGCGTTCTTGAAATACGAGAGTTCGTAGTACTGGTCGAGCGAGCTTGTAAAGCCGAAGAGCTTAGAAAAGAAAAACAAAAAGTTGATGTGGGAACTGGAGAGTTTCGTAAAAGATCTTCGGGAAAGTCTCTTCAACAGGCATCGAAGAAATTTCGAGATGATGCGGGCCAGTTTAGAGGCACTTCGGGCCTTTTTAGACGAGATCGTGATCGACCCCCTGTGGGTACACGAGCACTTCGGTCGCCAGTGTTGGGAATGAACGTCGAGATAGAACGAAATGTCGATATTGCGGTAAATGGCATTCGGGGAGTTGTAGATTCCCTGACCGCTCCTGTTACAAGTGCGGATCAGTTGACCACTTCATTAAAGATTGCCCGAGGTTGTTTGAACAGAATGAAAATCAGAGTGGGAAACCGGGTGCTACCACTGCTCGAGGTAGATCATCTGGAAATACGGGCAATGCTAGTGGTGGTCAGAGAGGATCTAGAGATGCTACGACCAGATCCGAGGCTCGTGCGCCTGCTAGAGCTTATGCTATACGTGCCCGCGAGGATGCTTCTTCGCCTGATGTTATTACCGGTACTTTTACTCTATTTGATACTAATGTAATTGCTTTGATTGACCCCGGTTCTACTCATTCTTACATATGTGAAACCTTACCATCCAGTAAGACTTTACCTATTGAGTCTACTAAGTTCGTAATTCGGGTGTCAAATCCCTTGGGTCGTTACGTGCTTGTCGACAAAGTGTGTAAGAAATGTCCCCTAGAAATTCGAGGTTCCTGTTTTCCGGCGGACTTGATGCTTTTGCCGTTTGATGAATTTGATGTTATTCTTGGTTTGGATTGGTTGACCGCGCATGATGCGGTTGTGAATTGCAAAAGCAAGACTATTGATTTGAGGTGCGCAAATAACGAAGTAATCCGAGTTGAGTCTATGGACTTGGAGGGGATGCCAGCTGTAATATCAGCAATGTTGGCCCAGAAATATGTAAGAAAAGGGTGCGAAGCATACCTTGCATATGTACTGGATGACAAAGAATTAGACAAGAAACTCGAATCTGTGCCGGTGGTTTGTGAATACCCGGATGTTTTTCCTGAAGGATTACCGGGTTTACCACCTGTTCGGGAGGTAGAGTTTGGTATTGAGCTTGTACCTGGGACTACGCCGATTTCGATAGCTCCGTATCATATGGCACCAACCGAGTTAAAAGAGTTGAAAGCTCAGTTGCAAGAATTGACGGATAGAGGTTTTGCTTGACCAAGTTTCTCACCTTGGGGTGCACCAGTATTGTTCGTGAAAAAGAAGGACGGAACCATGAGGTTGTGCATTGACTATCGTCAACTGAATAAAGTGACGATAAAGAACAAATATCCGTTACCGCGTATCGATGATTTGTTCGACCAACTGAAGGGAGCCTCAATGTTCTCAAAAATAGATTTGAGATCGGGCTATTATCAGTTGCGAATTCGAGATTCGGACATACCCAAAACTGCTTTCAGAACGGGATATGGTCACTACGAGTTCTTAGTGATGCCGTTTGGGCTCACAAATGCCCCTGCGGTATTTATGGATTTGATGAATCGGATCTTCAGACCATATTTGGATCGGTTCGTAGTTGTGTTCATTGATGACATCTTGGTCTATTCAAGAGATGAGACCGAACATGCTGAGCATCTGAGGCTAGTGTTGCAAATTTTGCGGGATAAACAGTTATATGCTAAGTTCAGTAAGTGTGAGTTCTGGTTAAGAGAGGTTAGCTTCTTGGGTCATGTGGTATCCGCATCGGGTATTCGAGCTGACCCGAGCAAAATTTCAGCCATACTTAACTGGAAGCCTCCAAGAAATATTACCGAAGTTCGGAGCTTCCTGGGACTCGCCGGTTATTACCGACGATTTGTCAAAGGTTTCTCGATGATAGCCACACCAATGACGAAGCTACTTCAAAAGGATGTTAAGTTCAAATGGACGGAGAAATGTCAGAAAAGTTTTGATCAACTAAAAACTTATTTGACTGAAGCTCCAATTTTAGTGCAACCCGAATCAGGCAAAGAGTTTGTCATTTATAGTGACGCATCCCTACTTGGGTTGGGTTGCGTATTGATACAAGAAGGTCGAGTGGTGGCCTATGCATCGAGACAATTAAAGCCACATGAGAAAAATTATTTGACCCATGATCTTGAACTAGCTGCCATCGTATTTGCTTTAAAAATATGGCGACATTACTTATTTGGTGAGAAGTGCCATGTATTTTCGGATCACAAAAGTCTCAAAAATTTGATGACTCAAAGAGACTTAAATCTGCGACAAAGACGTTGGCTTGAGTTGTTGAAAGATTACGAGCTTGTCATTGATTACCACCCGGGAAAGGCTAATATGGTTACGGACGCCTTAAGCCAGAAATCACTGTTTGCTTTACGAGCGATGAATGTGCACTTGTCTGTTCTACCCGACAATGTGTTAATAGCTAAATTAATAGCCAAACCATTATTGATTCATCAAATTCGTGAAGCCCAGAAAGTTGATGATGAATTGGTTGCAAAACGGGCTGAGTGTGCTCCGAACAAGGAATCGGAGTTTCAAATTGATAATGATGATTGTTTGAGGTTCAGAAGTCGTTTGTGTATTCCAAGTAGTTCGGAACTCATTTCGATGATTCTGAACGAAGCCCATTGTAGCCGAATGTCAAGTCACCCGGGGAGTACGAAAATGTACAACGATTTGAAACGTTGGTTTTGGTGGCATGGTATGAAACGAGACATCTCCGACTTTGTTTCGAGATGTTTAATATGTCAACAAGTGAAAGCGGAACATCAAGTGCCTTCAGGATTACTTCAGCCGATCATGATACCCGAGTGGAAATGGGATCGAGTCACAATGGACTTTGTGTCCGGACTGCCATTGTCAACAAGTAAGAAGGATGCGATTTGGGTTGTTGTTGATAGACTGACTAAGTCGGCTCACTTTATCCCCGTGTGTATGGATTTTTCATTGGATAGACTAGTTGAATTGTACGTTTCTCAGATTGTGAGATTACACGGGGTACCTATTTCTATCGTGTCGGATAGAGATCCGAGATTCACCTCGCGATTTTGGAGGAAATTGCAAGAAGCTTTGGGTACCAAGCTGCATTTTAGCACTGTTTTTCATCCCCAAACCGATGGTCAATCTGAGCGGATAATTCAGATACTTGAGGATATGTTGAGATGTTGCATCCTCGAGTTCAGTGGTTCATGGGAACGGTATTTACCTTTGATTGAATTCGCTTACAACAATAGTTTTCAATCAAGTATTAAGATGGCACCTTACGAGGCTTTGTACGGTCGTAAATGCCGTACACCGTTGTTTTGGACCGAGCTCGGTCAAAGTAAAATTTTCGGAGTTGATTTGATTAAGGATGCTGAACAGAAAGTAAAGGTAATCCGTGAAAGTCTGAAAGCAGCCACAGATCGTCAAAAATCGTATGCGGATTTGAAACGAAAGGACATTGAATATCAGGTGGGAGATAAAGTGTTCCTTAAAGTTTCGCCTTGGAAAAAGGTACTCAAGTTTGGCCGTAAGGGCAAGTTGAGCCCGAGATTCATTGGGCAGTACGAAATCTCCGAACGAGTTGGTCCGGTTGCGTATAGATTGATTTTGCCCCCTGAGCTTGAAAAGATTCACGACGTCTTTCATGTTTCGATGCTTCGACGCTATCGATCTGATCTATCGCACATAATTAGCCCATCAGAGGTTGAAATTCAAGCCGATATGAGTTATGAAGAAGAGCCGATGCATATCCTAGCTCGTGAAGTGAAGGAGTTGCGAAACAAAAGGGTTCCGTTAGTGAAGGTGCTATGGCTCAAACACGGGATCGAGGAAGCTACTTGGGAAACCGAGAGCTCGATTAAAGAACGATACCCAAACCTATTTACCGGTAAGATTTTCGGGGACGAAAATTTCTTAAGTGGGGGAGAGTTGTGACAGCCCAAAATTGACCCTAGTCGGGAAGTGGTTTCGGGACCACAAAACCGAGTCATAAAAATAATTGATTTCCATATTCTATGCTTATTATGTGTGTACATGAGTATGTGGAAGTTTCATTCTCCAATTTTGCCAATTGCATGAGAAATTATTAAATAGGGATTGATATGAGACATGGTGAAAATATGATAGGCTAATTTAAAATGGTCTATTAATGCATGTTGTGAAAATGATGGGTTTGCATGTCAAATTACCCAAAATTTGAGCTAGTGGTTGGCCATGCTATGGGTGGAAACATGTGGGAACATGTTGGCCTAGTGAGGTATGTAGGAAAAAAATAAAATAAGGGCATGGGCATAAAATAATGAAAAGGAGTATGATGAATACAAAAAAAATGTGTGTAGTTGTTTCCCCCCCCCCATTGCCGTGAGCTAAAGAAAGAAAGGAGAAAATTTTTGTTCATCCTTTCTCATCTTTATTTAGTCGAAACTAGAAAGAAAAAAACAAAGAAAAAAAATGCTCATCCTTTGGTTCATCCTTGGCCAAAAATTTTAAGAAGGAAGGAAGAAGAAAGGTTGAAGAGGTTCGGCCATGCATGTAGCTAGGCTAAGGTATGTTTGATGATGTTCCATGAGATGCATGCATGTTTTAGTTGTTAGCTTGAGTTCTACCTAGCCCATGGTCTAAATCTTGCTATGTGATGGAAATGACACTCGGCCATGGATGCATCATTCTTGGTTGATGTTTGATGTTGTGGTGATGAGGCATGAGGATGAGTTAAGATTCGGCCTAGGTGGAGTTTGTGTTAATGCCATTGCATGCTAAATATGAAGCTTGTTAATGATGCATGTGATGGTGGCTTGATGATTCTTGAACCTCCTTTTTAGCATTTTTGAGTGAGCACATATGTGCATTGGTTGCTAAATGGAGAAGAATCGGCTAGCAAGTTGTGTGCTAAGGCCGAATATAACTTTTGCATGTTAATGAGCAATGCATGTGTTAAATTGATGGAAAGGGAGAGGATGCTTTACTAGTGTGTATATGTGTGTATTAGCCAAGTTTTGAACTTGAAACAAAAGGGTGTTTAGTCAATACAAGTGACCATACTTGTAGAATGTATTAAGTGTTGAAATCGGCCCCAAAATAGACATGCATATTCGGCCAAGGGGGAAAAATTAGCTAAAATGTTGAGTTTGATTCATGATTCCGTACATATGTGACTTTAATGTCTAATGTATAAATATGGGCTAAGTGCCTTGTGTTCCTCTTTTCGATGCTCAAATGATTAAATCAATTTATTTGTTTAATTAAGCTCAAGAGAAAAGGGGAACTAAATCCGATAAAGGGAAGGAAAAAGTGGTCGAATAGCTATCGGAATCGTTCGACAACACCCGAGGTAAGTTCTTGAGTAAGAGAGCTTAAATTATGATGTGATTAGATCATGTTTTAAGCAAATTAAAATCATGCTCTTTGTGTGGCTATTGAGCCGAATTTGCAAGAATGATAAATGTCTTGTGTTTGAGTTTTGCTAACGAAAATGAAATACGAATGGGCCATGATTTATTGTTAAATGTGCATGGTTATTTGAATGATGTCTGGGCTAAGTCCCGAAGGCTTGTGCTAAGTGACAATATCCGGACTAAGATCTGAAGGCATTTGTGCGAGATACTAATTCCGGGCTAAGCCCGAAGGCATTTGTGCGAGTTACTAAATCCGGGTTAAGTCCCGAAGGCATTTGTGCGAATTACTATAACCGGACTATGTCCCGAAGGCATTTGAACGAGGAGCTATATCCGGTTAAATTCCGAAGGTACGTGATTTGGAATGAATGAACTTGCTGTAAAATTCCAGTTAATACTCTCGAAACATCCCAACATTGAGGTATGTTTCGTATGTGCTTGAATTTAGTTGAGCCCTTACAAATAAGTATTCGCTCAGTTGATAAACGAGCTACCGGCCTTTGGCTGAGTTGATCTTTTGTGTATGTACATAAGGGTTGATAATGTGAAGCAAGTACGATATCGTAAATTTGTGCATATGAAATTATCCGTTTAGCTATATGAATGCTATACTTTTGTTGTGCTGGAATTCCTTGCTCAAAACTTACTAAGCATAAATTGCTTACTCCGTTTCATTGCTCCTCTGTTTTATAGATTTGGTTCTCCAGCTATCGGACTCGGGATCTTGAAGTCAAAGTCGCCCACACTATCAAAGCCCCCCCTTTTGGTACAATTTTGGTTGAACTTCGAAATGGCATGTATAGGACTACCCGTTTGTTGTGGGTCGTGGACCCTTTGGACTTGTATAAATTTTGGATAGCCATGCGAAAATGGCTTATATGTGTTTGAGTATAATGTTATAATCATTTGGTGTGGATATTCTTGACAAGGATTGGCCACGGGGATGGTTAATCACTTTCATAAATTGTGCTATTTATGCAAAAAGGGCTAGTTGAATCATGGAAACCATGAAATAGGTAAAGTCTACCTTAAAGGCAGATGCTGACAGCAGCAGTGATGTAGATTTGGAAAATCACTCAAAATAGTAGGAATGGAATTAAATAGTGAATAAATTATGTAAACAAACCTTGATGAATCTACTTTCATAGGAAAGTAACGAAACAATCATACGGACAGTATGTTAAGAAATATTCAGGTTCTCGTGAGACAGGGCCAGAACGGTTTCTGGATTCCCTGTTCCGACTTTGGAAATTCATTATAAATTAACCAGAGATAATTAGGAGTCATACCATATATTATAGATTCCTCTCTGAGTCTAGTTTCTATAGAAACAACGACATCAGTATTGGAGCCCTGTACAAGGAATATCCAAGTCGTAATGCGCAAAGGCAGGGTAGTCGATCCCTGTAACATGGGAGACTTTGACTAATAAACTGTACTAATTGGCCCGACCAAAAATTCTAGAAAAATTA